>NC_092191.1:22709580-22774580 GCF_043641665.1 Enoplosus armatus | reverse complement strand
GTCCCGTGTGAAACCATACGTCAACGTTGACTTATTATTTGAACCCAAACCATGATCTTTGCCTAACCCTAACCAAACTGCGACCGTTTCACAACGTTATCCACATTTTAGAAAGGCTTTCTGGCAGAAAGGCCTGAGGCCTGTTGATGTTTGTTTCATGTCATCTCGGAAAAGTGGCCCCCGGGCAAAGCAAGTTGAGTATCCCTGGTCTATGGTCATGCTAACGGCTCTGTGAGGCTGTACTTCTTAGTCATAAACCAAAGTATTAAACAAGCTGATGACCTGATACGGTTCATCCTGAGGGGAACCGGAACGTCTGGACCAAATTTCATGGCAAGCCGTCCAGCAATCGTCGAGACATTTCAATTACAAACACAAATGTCAACCATGGTGGTGCTAGAGGCAAAGGTGAGGATTGATCCTCTGGGAACCGTGAATGTCTATAAAATGTCAATGGAATCCATCTGATAGTCACTGAGACATTTCAGTCTGTAACAAAGTGGTGGACAAACCAACATTGCCATCCATAGAGCAATGCTGCTAGCATGGCTAAAAAAACATATCGAGGCCTGCACCAAAAAATTTTCTAACTTTTAGTCACAGTTAGTTTACTCGAGCGCTTTACATCAATAATTCGATTTGATGCCACTTTAAACCTTTTTATTTCAGTGGGAAATGCACAACTGTATTCAACAAGCTTGTTGATACAAAACATGATGAGCATATAGAATGTGATGCACTGTTAAACAGCAGATTAAACTACCCTACAGAACGTAAAATACGTCTGATCAGCTCCACCTCAACCCGTTAAAATGCTGCTTTCACCGTAAGGCACCTAAAAGAATAATCAAATCACATACAAAATATCACCGTTAAGGTTGATTCTGCGTGAAAAGTATTACTTTTGATACTTTTTTTTTTCTTATAACACGTACGGGTGTTTTACTAAAGTACGATTTTGAATGCAGAGCTTTTACTTGCAGTGTGATACAGCTGCTACAGGTGCCTAATCAAGAATATCTATTGAGCATCAAAGTTCTTTCCTGACCTCGGGAAGTCCCAATTTACAGTAAGGTCCAACAGATCCATCTCCCATGACAACCGAGCATCAACCGTCCGTTGAAAACTCCAAGCAAGCGGGTCTCGCGTTGGGATTGCTCTCTCAAAGAATGTCGACTTTGTCTGTTGAATGGCATTTACAGTGTAGCACCTGTATGTCGGCCGAGGTTGAACTGAAATGTTCGATGAAAGCTTGAATCGATCCCCTCACACATTGTCAAAGAGAGAGAGAGAGAAAAACCAAAAACAAAGCCTACAACTTCTCAAAGGCAGCACTTGTTGCGGGGACCTTGTATTGGATTTGACTCCACCGGTGTTCATTGTGCCGTGTCTACCCTCCTGCTTCCTGTCACCGTCCCTCAGGTGTCTTGCTGAGTTCCATTCGATTCCGCGCCGTGGGGCTTCAGTTGGCTGGGTGTGACTGATTTAGAGAGCTCTGGGTGAGATCCTAAGGGTCCTAAAGGTCGCAGGTTCACAGTGAGCGCCACAAAATCATTTCGAGGCACCATGAATCTTATTAGAGGAGGATGTTGGAGTTTTGAGCCTACTGCACTTTGAACTCAGATTATTACTACTATTATTACTGAACCTGCCTGCAAGCTACTCTTAGTCATTAACCCACTGAAATCATCCTGCCACCAGCATTTGGGTTCTTCCCCTGCTGCCACTTTCCCTTACCTGTTGTGACAGAATGAACTGACCAAAGACGGACTCTGCAGACAGTCGCCAGTCCTGCCTGCCTTTTTCATGGCAGTGATGCGGGAGGTTTTTCCTCAATGAAGAGTCAGGCTTCCTGGAATCCTTCGCCGTCTTCTGGAAACGGGACCCAGAGTTTTCCCAGTTGGTACCTTTCTACAGGTGGGAGTTCCATGCTTGCTCTGTCTGCTCCGTGTCCTGTTTTTCCTGAGCCCGTCATCCCAGTCGCCTCTGCATCCCTGTCTGGCCTGCTAGCCTCCAGCCTCCAGTCAAGCACAACAATTGTGCGTCCCATGGGGCATTTCCATGTCCTTATCCCCTGTTCGCGGTGGGTGGGCTTTATTTTAACTTTGTATATTTAATTGTGTGAGTGCCGCTACTGCTTATATTGATAAGCAGACTGTAGCCAGCTGGGTATAGCTTGTCTCCTTCCTGGTTACAGCTATTCATCATTATATATATATATATATATATTCTTTTTTCTTTTTTTTTAAGGTATTAGGTCATAAACCAAAGTATCGGACCAATCAAAATTTAAACATGCTAGTGGCCCCCAAGTTGAGACATCAGGGGATCATCTGTACAAAATGTCATGGCAATCCATCCAACATTTTGGACCAAAGTGGTGGACTGGCTGACCACCAGACATTGCCATTCCTAGATCCACAACAAACAAAAAAAACCCATATAGAAGGAATGTGATACAGTTTTGTGATCATCCCTGCACCTTCATTAATAGTTTGTCAAAGCTCTTAAATGGCTTTGTTCTTCTCCTTTCAGTGCTTTGGTGGGGTTTTTATTTTTATTTTTTACATCCAATACACAAAAGTGAAATCACTGAGTTTGTATGTCCCGAAGGTGAAGTTCAGCCTCCTCATCGGAGGAACACGTCTGGGTCCTCGGGAATCACCGCCACTGCCGCTGAAGCCAGTTCAACCTGAACCATCGCCGTGGCTCGGCTGCAGCAGCCAGCAGCTTCACCCTCGGAAGCAGAGGTGACGTTCACGGCGAACAGCAGAACCTTGCATGTGGGTTTCACTACAAAAAAAAAGAAAGAAAAGAAAAGATGACTCAGTGACCAGAGAATAGATTCTGGCCCCTGCAGGAGTGAGCGCTTCTCTTTCCATTTGCATGCGTGTCACTTCAAAAAAAAAAAAAAACACGCAGCATGCAACGGCTCTGGTTTCTACGGCCGCCTCGCATGTGAACTGATGAGAGAGGAGGGAGCTCAAAGCGTGATCTAAACGGCCTTGTGAGTGTGCGTGCCAGAAGGTTGGAGACTGTGGAGCTGCTGGGCTACAATCTCAAAGCATGATGGGATAAGCTCGCACTAAGATCAGGTTGGGTGATGACAGAGGAAATGTGTGTCATGGCACAATGGCCAGGTCTTGGGTGCACGGACTGCTACTTTGGTTCACACAGGTGCAACAAGGCTGGTGCAACGCATCACTCGTCTCATAACCCTGAACAGCTGAGCCAATATCCCTAATATTATTTTACTTATATATATACCAACTATATATTCACGGGTGGGGGTACCTTCACGTCCCGCTTATTTTCAAACCTACTGCATTGCCGCACAAGCCTAAAAATAAATTCCATAAGTTCCGGTCGTTGCAGCAAACACACTCACTTCAGGACCATCACACCAGTGCATACTGTTGATAGGAATCATGAAGCGGGGTGGGCGAAAAGCTCATTGTCTTCCCAGGTATCAAGGTGGTCAACATAACTGTGACTCGACATAGGAATGGTGACAAGAAGTTGACAGCCTACGTGGCTTAAAATGCCTTACTACCGCTGATCTCGTCTCCAAGAATTCAAAGTAGGGTTCAAAGCGGGCCCCTGTCTCTGATTTCAGGTGCTGTCCTTCCTTTGTGCACAGTTCAAGAACCGTAAACCTCACCTTAGACTTCTCTGTCAATCAGTGCGAGAATGAAGACCTTCGCCAGAATATTTAGAATGCCTAGTTTTCCTGCCCCTGTGTCGTAAGTGGCATCCAATATACTGTATATACTTCATGAGCAAAACAAAAGTTACACATGGCAACTTTAGTTCTATGAGATGGATATTACTTGCTCATTTTTAATGTGCTTCACTTTGTGGACATAGTAATGTGTAGGAAGGTGGCTGTGCATGGATTCATCTGGGGGGGGGGGGGGCACGAAAGGCCGGTGCTCCCTTCCCTCCTGAGCACCCAAGATCCGATGACCACCAGGAACCTGGGTTCCCACGTGAGGCAGCTCAATTCAATTCAATTCAATTCAATTTTATTTATATAGCGCCAAATCACAACAAAGTCATCTCATGACACTTTACAAAATAGCTCAAACAGCTTACGCGACTTGCATCGATTAAAAGTGAGAGAAGAAGCGCAATTAGCCGCTTGTGACGCATCAACGAGGCTCTCCAACAGCATCAGACGCTCGCCTGTGGCGCCCCCCCCCCCCCCCCCTCCATGCCACTAATTCATCACATGTACCTGTAAACCATCATGGCGGGGATATCTCAGTCGTCATTAGATCTTCAGTCTATCGCTCTCCCAACTGAGCTATTTCGGCGCAGTGGACTGTGCAGTGATTTTGACAGGGGTGGCAAGTGGGGCACTGACTTATGCAGGGGTGGTGTGAAGTCCATGAACAGACACACAGACACACATTGTAATATCTAATTACTAATGTAACAGAGTCTATATGAGGTGATTCCACTTGCTATTTCATGTAGATTTGTTGGCTCAAGGGCACCCTCTCTCAGGGGTGGTAAATGCCACTGGCACCTTAGAGGCATTGCCAGTTGTGGGAGACATGCCCGCAGTGAGTTGCTGTGCAAAGCACTGCAGGCAAATGTGGTGTATTAATGTCTGTATGTCCGCCATATGAACATATATGCACTGTGGGTTACGGAAACAGTAATGAGAAGAGTTACAAATGGGTTACTGTACTTCTTAAGTGCTAAAAATGTACAATTAACGGTATAACACATTTGCTAAGTTAGCTAGCTAGCGTCGATGTTAAAATAATTTGCTGATCTTTTGTAGTGTGCTGTGTGTGAGCTGCCTGAATCGAGCCAGATATTAAACGGCGGCCCAAAAAGAGAAACCAGCCTCCTCATCATCATCATCATTATTCACACAAGGCAGAGTCGAGGGGTTGATAGAACTGGCCAGTTACAGCCAAGTGTAGCAGAGCGCGGTTACACTAACATTACAGCATCTTACAGTTTCTTACATCCCTGTGTTTCAAATGTTGTTTTAAAAGATAAATAGGCCGCAGCATATCTAAAGCTTTCATGCATATTGTTTGAGTGCTCCGAAAGGTACGCTACACACAGAAGAAAAGAATACACATTCAAAATTACTCCTCTAACTAAAGGTCCCGACTCTGACCAGGCAGATGGCCTGAACTCATGTTGAAACAGACTTTACAACCCCCCGGGGATCAATAAAGTATTTTGGATTCTGATTCTGAAACTGCTTCACAATTCAGGATCAAATTAAAAGATCATTCACAGGGGAAATAATGGCTCAAATGTGAATGAGACCCTAACCCTAAAAATGTCACTTTGGGGCCTTTGATTGGCAGTGCACAGATCAGTGTGTTCACGTCACTCGCCTTATGCTTCATGCCCAATCACATCAGCTTGCAGCTGCCTCTCGAAAACTGCGCGCGCGCTGGTCTGAGGTCTGCGTGAGGTGCGCACATTCTTCTTTTCTAAAAGCAGCTCAGGAGTGGGAGTGGGAGGTGTATGCATGTGCATTTTTGGATTTGAATTTTATTATTATTTTATTATGCCGGTTTTGTTGGTTGGGGCAGTCAGATAATAGTCGTCAGCACAGGACTAAGATAAATTATATATATATAAAACTATATAAATACGATTATATGCTAACAAACGGAGCCTAAATGAAATGAAGTTAGCATGCTTTCATTGGTAATGCGTTGAACTTTGAAAATACCCATCATCCCCGTGCAATTAGCGTTTCCCACAATGCAGTGCGTGTCTGTCATGGCTGCTCACTGATACCACTTGCGCCACATGTGTGGAAATAAACGCTTCATCTCTGACTGATAAACACCGGCTTGGCTCTTTAATACAGCGAGTGGTCGCCGGCTTTGATCTGGGACAGTCCTGACTGAAGGCAGCAGCTCCTACTTCAACACCCCCACCACCACCACCACCACCCGAGCCAGAACCATAGGCGTTCAGTCATGCCGCTGGACGTAGAGATCCCCGTCCTCCGAGGCTTTTTAATACCCAGCGAGGCAACGGAATGGAAGCAGAACATTTCCAGCACTGCAGGTGAGGCACCAGGCCGTCTTTTTTTATTCCAGCACGTAACGCTGTTAACGCCATCATGAGCAGGTTGTGTTTTCCGATGAGGGCTTTTTTTTTTTTTTTTTACAAATGGCTCCTCTGCCAGGTTGCGGTCGCACAAGCAGAGTGACAGTTAAACGCAGCGGTGTTAGCCTTTCGGTTTTGCCTTTACTGGTAATGACAGGGTCAGTAATGTTATGGCAATGAAAGCTATGGTCGTAGTTTCTCTACAGCTACAGTTAAAATTAATTCATATTAATTTAATAACAGTTAAGCGAGCTATTAGCGACGACTGGTTCCGCTCTCTCCGTGTGTGAACGTCGTACCAAACCCCATTCATTTTTTCCGGAAATATGACATTGGTCTTACTCACGGGCAATACTAGATATCTCACAAGCTTATACTTGAGGGCGATTTTAAATATAGCGAGTGGCTTTGCTATTCGGCGTACACACTATACAAGGACATATGTTAATTAAAGTGTAATGTACTTTTGCATCGAACATTAGCTAGCTAACGTTAGCTCGCCCAATTTTCTCAATCTTCTCCCAACATAACACAGGAGGTGAGGTGAAATTCGGATTGGGTGTAGACTGAGAGCTAGCTAGCTGCATGGGAAAATTCTCGCCCCGTTGTTATGTCGTTTTGCATAACTCAGCTACGAACTGACGAGCAAAAGGCAACTAGATTTCTTTTCATTTCTGACAGACTTTATGACTGGAGTCTGGCGTGACGTCTTCACTCCACAGACCTGCATAGTATCGAGTCCCGTCGCGCTCACGTCTGTTGAGTGACCGCTGGTGGTACGCTGGAACCGAGCATCGAGCCAGAAACGTTACCGCGGCGGTAGTCTACACTACGTTACACGATGTGCTGTCAAGCTAGTGCTCCCTGCCTGTCTCAAGTGTCGCCTGCTTCCATAGCCTATGCGTCTCCTCTCGCCGCTTTGGCTAGTCGGACTGTGTGACTCCTCTCCCAAACAACAGTCGGTGGCTGTGGCTGTAGCTTCGGCGGGGTTTTGTTTCGGGGCCACATGCTCCAACTGTTTTAGCTGGCAGTGGATTAGCATGTCATTAAATTGGCGCAATCCGTCAGTGGACAGGCTGAGGCGAGTGTAGTTATGGCCGAACAGTCCAGTTTGACAGCAGAACCATTTATTTGCTCAATATCTCAAATTTGTATTTTTCACATAGCTTTTCACTCAAAAAAGGAAAAAAAAGGCTGTAATTCAAGTGACATTTTGTATGCTGAAATGGCCACACGTGAATATGTGAAATAGGGCATCGAGTTTGAACACATTGCTCACAAACGCACTCGAACAACATACCCGAGTTTCCAGACGTTGTGTTCTGCTGCGAGGCTGAAGCTGTAGGATCTACATGGAAGGAGAAGAGGGTGGTAGCTGTTTACTGTGGGTGTCCAGTCCTAACTAACTAACTGCTCTGTGGGCCGTACCTCCATTTGATATTGATATGAAACCGAGATGTCTTTTTAAATGAGACAGGCCCGACCTCTGACCCACAGTTAAGCTACTGCCTCAGAGTTGCTCTTACTAAAGACTGTCGCCGGCTCTTGTTAACTCTCCCTCACCCCTCACCAGCATCCTTTTTGATCCGTCTTCCATTAAGGTATCGACACTGGGCTCCCTTTTTTGTAGCCGCAGACATAAGCCGGGCCGTGTTGTGTTGGGATGTAATTACCTGTCAGGCATTAATCAAGGGTGGGCAAGTCTCCAGTTGGTTAGCACTGTGGCTTGAAAGGAAGATGGTCTGAGCTCGAGGGGTTGGATCTGGGGTCTTCATCACCCGATAATTCAAGACACTTCATCACATTGATGCTAAAACCCAGCATTTGGATTTAATACACGTTGGCAATTTTACCATAAAGCAGCCCGGGCCTATTGATTCTCAACATTGCCACTCGCTCGCAGTGGATGTATGGCAATTGTAATTCTTTGCACACTGGTCGTTCAACCTTCATTGAAGTCTCGAGGAATCATTGAGGGCATGCCCTCATTTTCAATGATGTTGAGAGTACAACAGAATAAATACATGCAAAAGAATGAGAAAACGGACAGCAGAACACAATTAAAAACGCTTACATTCAAGAGCAGAGTAGCTTGTAATCATGGTTTTTTATATTGAGCTATTGTTACCGCTGTGTTAAGTTTTAGTGAGTGTTGTAAAAAGTTCCAGGCTTGAGGAGCACAGAAACTAAAAGCAGTTTTCCGAAATTGCGTATTTGCGACTTCAAGTGTTAACCAATCACTTGAACGAGTCGAGTAATGATTATGGGACCAATTTAATAAGGAAGTGATATATGATGGTAAATTGCCATTTAGGGCAGATGCAGATGCCCACCCAACCTTTTCATACAGAAGGCAGTGATGAGTAGAATAATTGTCACCGGTAATAAATCATAAACTCAATCTAGGGGTTTAAGAGTGGAGGCAGAGGCGTGACTATAGATGATATCGCCGTAATCCAGGACAGACAAGAAGACGGCCTCAATTATCCGCTTCCTACTGAACAGAGGAAAATTTGCTCTGTTTCTGTACAATATCCAAGTGTGTTAGTGTGGAATGTAAACGTAAGTTTTTGATACAGTCAGATACCAAGATATTTGTACTCTGAGACCTTGTCAATACTGTGTCCATTCAGTGTAGTAATATGCAAACTATTGTCCACAGTATCTCGGGCTCTGGAGAATATCATGTATTTAGTCTTGTTGGCATTCAGGGCTAATTTCAAATTAAAAATCAAGTGCATCTTGCAGTTGATCAAATGCTTGCTGTAGGATTTCAGTGGCTGAGTGTGCAATATTAGCAAAGCAACACAGAATTGTATCGTCAGCATAAATATGGACGTTCATACTGTAAATTCACAATTAGTAGCCATTTATATACCTCAAATGCTTGTAGGCTGCGTGAACCACCCTTCCTATTCAGTGGAAGGAGAAACCACAAGACTGTTCCGGTTTCAGTTGAAACCTCTAAGCTTCGTACACAGGAAGGACATTTCCATGCCTGTCCTGAAGTATTCCTGAGTGTTCATCTTGGATTTGTATAGCGGCTCAGCCCTGTACACTTTTTGCAAATTATACACACCATTGCCCTATTAACTGCAGCTCATTGCCCGAACCTTTGTGAATTATGGACTAATTTGAGGGCCTGCGCCTTGTTTTCCATAATTGCTGCCATTTCATCGGCAGACCTGCAGAGTAGCCGAAATGTCATTAAACATGCGGCCATACCTCAGGCTTTCATTTTCCCCTCATAAAGCCCGAGCCCTTCCTCCTCCTCCTCGTCCTCCCCCTCCCCTTCTCGCCGCGCTATTACGGCAGCCCCTGGGTTTCATTAGATTGGTGCTGAGATGACAATCTCCACATTCCTTTACAACACCAGTCACACCGCAATTGCTTATTAAAGCCCAAGGTGCAGTGACTGACTTGGAGGTGGGCCTAAGTGGGCCTGAAATCTGGCTTCATGTGACCTCCCCCATCTTTGACCCAGCGATGGACTCAGGAGTTGTGGGTGCACAGCATTGTAGAGTTTTAAAGTTGGCTCCCAGTGAGGTAGTAAGTCATCAGGTGTGAGTATTTTATCGGAAATCGGATACCAAAAAATAACTTCCGATAACTGTAAAGATGCTGAAAACCAGAGCCGATAATCATCCGACCCCGGATTGCATGACTACTTGTGAACTTGTGTATGTGAGAGGGGCCGCATGTGGTGATGAACCCACAAAGAGTTCTCACCAGACCCCTGCAGAGCCTTTTTAGTGTTTTAGCTCACTGGTTTTAGTTTTATGTCCCGCGTCTTTACTGTTCTGGTTCAATCTCACTGTACACTAGTTGCCAAATAAAAAGAAATAAATTATTGCAGATTTAACAATATATAATTGTTATTTCTTATTGTTAATTGCAGGATTGCCTTTTACTGCTCAATTACAAAAAACAAAAAACAAAACACCGCTCTTCCTTAAGGCTCAGGATCCGATACGATCTGCAGTCTCTCAACACTTTTTGATGAATTGAAAGTCAAAAGGAGGGGAGAAAGGGGGGGGGGGCAAAGCGTTTCCCTTCCTTGCTTGGTTTGAAAAATTCCACCGTGCAGGGAAGATAGCGGTGCAGGGTTTTGGGGGTTCGGAGATGTTGGTGTTCAACGATCATGGAGGAGGATTGAAGCCGACATGGTTTCTCTGTCACAGAGACAATTTAGACAGTTTCTCAAGTTAGCCAGGCTTCGTTATGCAGCTCAGAACGCCAGCTACTGCCCTCCTCTCTCTCTCTCTGTTCTCTCCACCCGAGGAACAAAAAGCAATCAATGCTAATGAGCCAAGCCAGTCTCCCTCCTCAAATAAAAAAAAAAGAAGCTAATGAAAGGCGGGGAGATGTTGAACCGAGCACACGCGCAACACAATTATCTCTGGATCGGGAGGCAGCGACCCAGCAGCCCTCCCTTCATCCCTCCTTCCTGTTCTTTTCATAAATCAACATTTTTTCCACCAGCTCACCAACAGCCTCTTCAGCTGGCCCTCCTCGACGCACAATAGGTGTGTGTGTGTGTGTGTGTGTGTGTGTGTGTGTGTGTGTGTGTGTGTGTGTGTGTGTGTGTGTGTGTGTGTGTGTGTGTGTGTGTGTGTGTGTGTGTGTGTGTGTGTGTGTGTGTGTGTGGAGTGTGTGTGTGTGTGGGAGTGTGTGTGTGGGAGTGTGTGTGTGGGAGTGTGTGTGTGGGAGTGTGGCGTGGGAGTGTTGGCTCGCCAAACACTCACACACTGTATGTCTCATCTGTTGGGACTAGTTCAATATGCTCATCGACTTAATGAGAATATGGAGTTAGATTTTAAAACAAAAAACAGTAAGAGACAAATGAGGGGAGATGGATTGTCCTCAACCTTGACAAAATACAAAATACATCAACGCGGCCGTTTTTTTCCACCACTTTCAGATTAGAGACAAACACCACTGTTGTCCACCATTCAAATCAACGCAACAAGCTTTATTTGGTAATGTATGATTTCATATGAAATCCCAGGCCTGCAGGTGTGATTACATTCCAGCTGTTTTTCTTTGGTTTTAATTAAGCTCCATGTTTAAATTCACTTTGTTGGGGTTCACACTGCACTCTAGCAAATGAATCCAGGTTTATACACAAAATGAATATGATTGTAGTAACTTTGTTTGAAGAGATGATGGTCTTTTCTGTACTCTTTGTTGCGGTTGTCCTCCTCAAGTGTTCATATCTGTGTGTAGAGGTGGGGGAGGGGGGTAAGAACTTTTGTTTGTTTGTTTTAGTTTGGCCCACGTCCCATCCGCTAATATGGACGGGGCGGGGCTTAAGACACCTATTTGTAGCTTCACTTTTGGGGAGCTGTCACGTCGGCCATCTTTATATACAGCCTGTGGTTCGTGTCTGTTAAGCACACATGCAGAATCAGCTGACGTGAGCACCAGTTACGTCAGTTTAAAAGAGTTCTGAAAGGAGTTTGCTCCGATTATCCCCGGTCTCTGGTGGTGTTGGACTTGATCTTCCTCTGTCCTTCCACTGAGTCCTGGTAGATGGCCTTTGACCGCTTTTCTCGCTGGAATATCATGGCATGGTAACCAATCAGACAGTTGCCCAAAAACACTGGTTCTTATTGGCACTGTTCTTATGCAGAAGAAGAAAAGTTATATTCCAAACACTCTAGGTGTATAAACACTTGGTTGAAGTCTCGTTATCGGTGCACTTTTTGTAAACCTTTAGTGTTAAAAACAAGATTACGATTGTTTGGCACTCTATTTATTGAGATCCTCTGATTAATAGGGTTGAAATGCATTCAGTCCCAGTCCTTTTTAATACATTATTTGACACAGTGTACAGAATTCCCTTTTTTTCAGGCATCTCTGTGCAGTCATATGTTGCCACTGTTGACATGGCATTGTTTTCAAGTGGTCACATGAATTGAAGTAACGCCACCAAACTAGCTTTTAACGTAACACTCCGTTCTTCCAGAGGCAAGCTCTCTGCTGGAGTCCTTGATGGAGGGGGACTTCGAGGCGGTCCTGCTGAGCCCCCAGGTGTTGGATCTACTCGCCGGGGATGGCAGCTGCAGCGAAGGGGAGGACATCGAGGCCTACCTGGAGAGACGGGTCCTGCTGTACCTGACTGGTGGCACGGACGATGACCAGACCAACAGGTAACACAGCAGGGGGACAAAACACCAGCCGCCAAGTCCACTAGATTAATTCACAAATCTGTTTTATCTGGCTGTAGCAGCCGGTAGAGCCCGAGAACTTCTGTCAAACATCTTTTTAAATGTGTACCGCTGGAAAGGTTTCGAGCAATTTGGACGTTAATCCACCACGCAGGGAGTCAGGTGCTTTTGACCTCTGTAGTTGCTAAACGTTAAGTCACCACGATGATCTGTCCATGAAAGCGTAGCTGAAACTTACTTCTTATTTCTTGGGTTGTTTGATTGTGACATTCTTTCATTCACATCTGCAAATGTCAAAGCGTGTGGGATTGTGAAGAAACATCGCACATAACCAAGCACTTTCCCTCCAATGTAACTGACCAAGTATGCCTTTATGTCACTAAACCAAAATGTCTCCATTTACGAAATTTCATGTCTTTATATTCCAAGGGCTACGTTTACATGAAATTATATTACAAATATCTCTAAAGATCTAGGGGCGGAGTATCTCATTTTTTCCAGCCGTATACGGGCCTGTGACTCCTTGGATCCCATCTGTGTTTCAGATATGGTAGTCCAATATTGAGATAATGGGGGAGCAGGTGTAAAAAGATCACCAGGTGTGCCCTTGCATCCTAGTGGTGACAAAACATGTGTTGCAAACCCCACGCAAGCTCTCAAGTGGATGTTTCCTCTTTGTTTAACACGCAAACATGGATACAGGACCCATCTTGTCCCCCCGTCTCGGCTTGCTGAGTGAGCTCCCAAAACAAGCAAGATGTCAGTCAATTAATTTGCGAAATGGTGGAGCCGTTTTAAAAAAAAATTTAAATAGCACTGCTAACAACACGATGTCTGTCCCTTGCTTATAGTTTGATTACATTGTCTTTCTGTGCCCCTACCATATCCACCGTCAGTCCAAGGCATACACACTTGGAGAGAATTAAAAAACTTAAAATAAAATAAAAACCCACTTTGACATGATTTTTAATCTCCTGTTAATAATAACAACAGCAATAAATAGGTAAATAACAGTGCACAAGTGAGCCTACTAATTAAAATCTCCACATAGACCTGATGAGGTGGGTTTTTGGGGTGGAAGCAGTTGAGCGTTGCACAAAGCTGTCCTCAAGAGTGCTTATTCGTTCTTCTTTCACCGCCTCTGTTCCTTTTTTTTTGGTCATGAATTATTAATTTTTAATAAGGACAGCTTAACATCTCCCTCTCAGGGGAGAACTGTATGCGAGTAAATGTTAAATGCAGCACGTATTGCTTCCCTCGTCTATCGCCCCTTCCGTCACTTTCTCAGCTTAATAGAAAGGCGTCGCTGGCCGTTGCCTGTTTTTTTTTTTTTGTTTGTTTAAAACCGTCTTAACTGGCAGCTCGCAAAGACTGTTGTCACCGCGCCTTCCTAGTGCATCTGTCAACATCACCGAATGTTTTTCTATATTCTGAAAACCCTTTAGAGTATCTTTAGACATCATCTCTTCTCTCCAGTGTTTCCGTCCCCTCAATACAGTGTAATGCCTTGTCTCCTCCCGCTGCAGGGAGCTGGCAGTGATGGCCCTGGCCGTCTCTTGCCTCCACATGTTTTCTCAGAGTAACTGGACCGGCCCTCCTGTCTCCATCCATGTCTCTGACCTGCTGCCCCCGGCTTTGCTCTCCTCCCAGGTACGATGCCGTCTCATCGGCGCTCTCTCCTGCTTTTCGTGTCATGTCCTGCTCTGATTTTACATGAACTAGTTCACCGGAAGGTTAAAGTAACTTTTGAGAAGTGTTGATATGTTTCTCAAGGCCAGATTTACTGTAGTAGCATTGCTAATGTAAATGTAAAAATAAAAATGCAAAACTGTAAGGCTTCATCAAGACACTGATGGACTCTGGGAGTCCTGTCACAACGAATATAATGACATATGATAAATTCAATGTGAACATTACTCCTAGGTTTGGTATTGGGATAAGTTCTAGATACATTCATAGAGAAGTAACAGTCTTATGCACATGTTTAAGGTATTTAAAACAGGAAAACACAACAGTCGTCCATTCTTAATGAAGCGCCAAGCATTTTTGAGGGTTTTAGTGAAAGCTGAAACTGAGCTAAAATTGTTGTGATGGTCCAAAATGTAAAAAAAAAAAATGTCTGTCCAAACTCATATTTGTCAGTCTGTATTTTGAATATAAACGGATGTTTGTTAAATGGAAAACCTTGCTCTGTTGGACTAAATGTACCGGGAGCTACCGGTACGCTGTGTTGATCTTTTGTCCGACTTTTTCCAAGTCAACTAGTTCAGCAAGTAGTCACGAAGTCCTCGAGCTGTTAGCGCCACCTATTGTGCGAATAAACATGGATGAACCTTTGCATGTGCTGCTTTCTGGTGTGACCTGGCCTAATCAAATGTATTTATCACAGTCCTCACGATGAAAAGCCTAATATAGCGTATCGTATTTTATTATATTTGAACCATTGCCAAATATTGATATCTTTTCGGAGCATAGTAAAGCTTGCATGAAGCGAACCGAGCTGTTAGACGGGCACTGTGCAAGAGAGGTGCCCCATAATAATGAAGCATCTCTGGGGTCCTAATTTACAGCGGGCGGAGGAGATTGCTCCCTCTAGGCGCTGCGGTGCTGAGAGCGGAATTGTGCGTTCCACACTTGCCATTACACCAGAAGAAGAGGCCCATTTCTTTCATCAAAGCAATCCCCTTTGGCATCAGTAATTTATCTGCGCTGTCACACCAAGGAGCTTGTGTTTTATAAAGCAGGCCGTCCATACATGCGTGAGCAGCAACGGGTGAAAAGGAAGAAGAAGAGGATTATTTTACTTTGAACTAACAGGCACTTTAAAGCCGCACAAGTCAATATTTTGATATTAACAATCAACCATATCTCTCGATCAGTTCGGTCAATCAAATAGCCTAGAGGCAACTGACTAAATCAGAGCTTTGTAGGTGGGGTAAAGAATGGGGACGTCGTTCTCCTGCACAGCTATTATTATGAAAGATGCAAATTGCTCCAAAGAAATGCTAATGCCTCTGTCTCAACCGCAAAAATTATTTTGCTGGAATGATACTTCACTCACTACTGATTAAACCAATCACAATATACAAATTACCAAAGCAAATGACCCCCCCCCCCCCCCCCCCCCCCCCATTCCTAACAGAAACTCTGAGAAACCCACTGTACAGTACCTGCCCAGCACCAGAGTGCTGTCTTAGTGTCTTTCAGCCCGTTGTTTTGGTTTTTGGGCCCACTCTCATCAGCATTGTGTATTTTTAAAGCTGCACTAATCAATATTATTGTATTAACAATTGATCTGCAGTTCCCCTCAGCTCTGTAGAGTGTCTTTCAGCTCATTGTTTTGGTTTTGCAGCCCGCAACTTGGTTCACTGGCTGTTTCTGTTTCAACTGTTTCTGGCTGTTTTTCAGTGGAAAATGATAAACCCACTCAATCCTACCTGCTCTGTACAGTTCGCAACCAGTTGATGAACATAGTGGAGCATTTAGCAGCTGCAGAGACAAAAAACGGAGCTTATAGGAGAGTGAATATTGGACTTTTATTATTTGTCGGGTGGACAAAAAACACACAACTCCAAACGCTAGCGCTAATGCTAGTATCGCTCTGCGTGTGCTGAATATGTAAAAGCAAGTAACGACTTCAGAGGACGATTACATGTCAGATGTTTTGGACTTCTGCCCACAATTATAGGTTACAGTCACCTATAATCACCCCACCAGTGCAGATTGTTTGAGAAATTGCCAGAACACACGCTGAACAAGGGCGTCTTGCCTGAAAGGTTTGTGTGGCAATATTAAATGGAGTGCTGTCCTAGTTTTCTTTTTCAGCTTTGAGATTATGCCATCATACCTTTTTTTTTTTTTGGGACTATTTTTGGACTACATTCTGTCATTGTTTGGTGAAGTTGGTTGGTCTGTGTTTGTTCTGCTTTGTAGACTGTGTAGCCTGTGTATGTAGTTACAGTTACAGATTGTTTTGATAAATATAGATGATTTGTAAAGATAAATCATATGGATAAATCATGGATGCACACAATTGTTAATGTGGTAATATTCCAATGAGTCACAAATATTTCCAAGCAGAAGCAAGAAAATCCTGTTGCCTTCTGATATGAGATGTACAAGACACTATAGCGTGATGAGGGTAATGTACAACTATCAGTGTGACATCAACTGTTATTGTTGGCCTTTTTCACATACATACACATTTTAAAGGTCCTATATTGTAGAAAGTGAGACTTCCATGTCTTGTTTGATTATAAAGCAGGTCTATGTGCTATAAAAACACTATCAAAACGCTCAGTCTATGTCCACGTAATACACAGCCCGTACTCAGAAATTGTGCCTTTTAAACGAGCCGTCAGGACTTCCGTAAGGTTGTGATGTCACTACTATACAGTCACCACACTCAGCCACACCCCCCAGCAGGTCATCTGCTCCAGGCACAGCACCACCCACCAAGTACAGGGACGCTCATCCAAGTTTTTGGAGGTTGTTCAGTTTGTCTAAAACAGCCTGTTTCAGACAGAGGGGGGAACTGAGGGGCTGCAGAAAGGGCCAGTAGAAGATAAATAAGGACTTTTTTGAACTGCGATTGAAAGCTACTCTAGTGGAGTCCCAGAATAAAGATATAGAGCTGAAATTAGCAGAATATGGGACCTTTTTTTAAGAGGAAATGCACAGGTGTAAATAAAATGTATCCCATTTAGTTGCTTCAGTTTCAGGGTCCTGTATTGCTCATGCCGCCTCACTGTTGCACTGTCATGGGACACATAGAACGGAGCTAATGTTATTAGCAACACCTGTGCTTTTCCTGCTATGACAAGTCAAAATGTCCGATGGGGGGAAAAAAGGCCTGTTGTGCTGGATTGTTGGTGGTGAAGAGGAAGCTGAGCGTGGAGGCAAAGTTCTTGATTTAATCTGCCTGATCTGCCTTCCAACCCTCATTTATGGGTGTTTAGATTTTGGTAGTGACAGAAAGGGTGAGATTATGAATACATGCAGCCGAAATTAGTTTTACTCACTATGTGTCGGGCCTCACAATTGGGGACAGGACGCCTCCGCGAGCCGGAATGCTTGGCATGATAACCTGAGCAGAGAACCCTGGGTCAGACCCAGAACACGCTGGAGGGATTATATAACCCATCTGGCCTAGGAACACCTTATGATCCTCCAGTAAGAGCTGAAGAATGTGGATGAGAAACAGAACCTGCTCTGGGCTACTCTGCTTAATGACTCAGATGTGGATAAACAGCTGACAACGGATGAACGGATGGATACCTATTGTGCACTGCATTGATAAAACATGTTTAATTGCCACTGGGCCAAACTGCTTGAGTATAAAACGGTGTGTATTATGAAGCAGCGCTTTGCAATACTGAAGCGAAGGGACATTGCCGTTGAATGGTGTGTACCTCAGCCCACTATGCCACAGGGATGCTGTTGAGATGGTAAAAACTGGAAAAACATGGTTGAAAATTCTTCGTCCAAACAGAAAACTAGAGCTAGATGGATAAATTGGCCAACCAGCTTATAGCAACTATATCAGTATCGGTGTATATGTTGCAAAAAACCAACTGTTGCAGTACTGAAATGCCAAACTAGGTTTGAGGTAATTTAGAAGTTCTACATACTTTGTCCACCAGAGAGCAGATGATTGTACAATTACAAAATGTCCCGCTTAGTATGTATCTTGGTCACAATTGGTGAAAACAAACAAATTGAAGGTATCCATATCAAGATTATATTATGAGAAACTATTGGTGAGTATATTATCAGAATTTTCAAAATTCTCAAACATCGGTATTGGCCAGTATTGGTTTGGCTATACTCAAAATTTGTCTCACCGTATTTCATTTTTGTTTTCCTCTTTAACCAAACGTCCCTGATAGAATCCTAACCCCCATCCCCGGCAACTGTCAGAAGGCTGTCGTTACAGAATTTATGCATATTTGAGTTAAGGATCTCTATTGATATGGATTTCTTTGACTGGCAGCCCCAGACCCTGGTTGAGGCCATCCACTCCAGCCTGCTCCTGGATGGGGAGTCTGTGTACAGCCTGGTGGCCAACCCCTTCCTCCTCCTGCTTGCCAGGGTTATTCTCACCAAGTGCTCCTCCAAGATGGACAGCCTCCAGGTAAGACTGTCTTTCTGTTACAACCACCTCCTCCTGATGAAATTATACAAGTTGTTTTTGCAGATTTTGTTTAATAGTTACTCAACATTTTAGCATTTATAATGCTTATGGTATCTAGTAAGTGCTGGACGTCATTGTAGTCCTTGCAACCACATAGAGTAGGCCTCATAGTGCCCAGCTTGAGGACTGGTGTGTTTTTATGGCCGTTAGCAGGGCTGTATAGTGTAGGTTATAGGGCCTACAATGGTTGTATAGTATATACAGAAAGCCTTTCTCAAAACTAAGTAGCATTCTAAGGATATTCGTCTTGGCACAACAGGACCTAAAACTCCACAAAATGGGAAGACACACTACGATCAATTTGCGATTGGGACAACAGCGTTCTTACATCACCAGCTCAGCTGGGCACTGGTGATTACATTTTAGTGCATCTGTAAAAAAAATAAAATAATCTCAACTCAAAGGTCCACATACTAGGTTTTCCTGAGCTTTTAATCCCATCAACCGTGAGATGCAGCGAACAGGTAGACATGCTATCTTCCCTGTGACTGAAGCGTGGCTGGTATCACATGTACAGTGCCCACCATCAAGTGCCCTTGAGCAAGGCACTGTAGGCGACCCTGCACTCTGACCCCTCTGATGAAATGCACATCTGTGGGGGGGGGGGGGGGGGGGGGGGCGACGTGTAACTTAGAGGGATATACGAAAAGACAAATTTCAGTGTGTACGTTGACAAAGTAATCCTCTTCTTCATAGTCAAATCGGCGTCACTTAAAATTCTAACATCTTCAGAAATGCAGGGGGCTTTTTCAATTCTTTCAAAAAGAGGTTGTGAATTTTCCTGAATATATGATAAAGAGTAGAAGTCATATTCTTCTTCTGAAATCCTTTTTGAACCGACACAATCATCACCATCCACCATTAAGAGGTAATCACATTTCTTTCTTGTCTGCACTTCAAACTATAGAAATATGATGCGTTTTTTTTGTTTGTTGACATCTTGATCTAATACATGCTATAATATAGAGATGATCTAACTCAGCTTGTAGCCAGACTTATTTCCCCCTTCTTCAGACAAATCATTTCCAAATTTTATGGAGAACTCTCTTACTTTTAATCAAAAGATTTCCCATTTAGTGCCAGCACTGCCTCGGTGTCGTGATCATTCATTATTTCAGTTAATAAAGCTTTAACTCTCTATATACTCCTTAGAACTGAATTTCCAATAATCCTTTTTGTAATATTCTTTTTTTTTTTTTTTTTTTTTAGGTTCTTAGACCAATTGAATAACATGATCTGTTAAATGGGCATTTGAAATCGAGACCTAACTTGCAAAAACCATCGAATGAGAAATGACCTGAAGTCTGTTCTTGACCTAGCACTGCCTTTTAGCTTTTGACCAGGGATTTCAAGGACTTCTGTCCCTCCCATATGTAAATGAAATCCATCAACAAGTTGTCGTATTTTGAAAGGTAACCTGTCTAACCATTTGTCTGGGGTTTGATTAAAATCCCCTCCCATTACAATAAAGTCAGTATTATATGTCGTCTTCAAGTCCGTGATTACATCAGATAGTAGTCAAAAGCAATTTGTTACGAAGTACACTGGTATACCCATATATATTAATTGAAACGAAAATGGAATCTTCCACCTTTTTAAAACCACCACCAACCAGTGACCCTCCCGGTCAACTTGGAAATTGTTTCACTCTCTTGACTCTTGACCCACCGCACCACTTGTACGTTGCTGCTGTGTGTCTTCCCAAACACCTGCTGGCCGTTGATGAATCCCAGAGGACAGAGTTCTGATTTGTAAGGAGTTGTAATGTCACTTCTACCTCCTTGTTCTTTTGGGCTTTCTTGACATCTCGAAATCAGTGACAACTTTTCAACTGACATTTTAAAGCAATGCCCATACTAAAGGTTTTGTATGAACTGAACGGGGAGTTAACTTCAAATGTGACTTTCTCGAGGGGTTTAAAGAAAAGCCCGCCCAAAAACGTTGCTGCCGCTCACAGTGCCATCTTTCTGGAGGGTGGACGCCCCTTAAGTTAGTCTTTCCACAAGAACTCAAGTACAGATTGAGAAAAAGGCCTTTTTATGACTGAGGAGTGGCTAGTCTTCTGCCACCACGTCAGCTAACGGCTAACGTTGCCATAGAGGCTCATCATCTCTTAATGAGTTTTCCAGCAGACTGGTCGCTGAAAGGCATGTTGCTTGTCAAAGAGTGGCACTCTGATTCTCGGCTCTTACTGTATATTTGTAAAATCCAGAGTAAGCACTGGCAGTCTCCATAAGTCGCAGCCTATTTTAAAACGGCAAATGAACGTGAAGTCACGCAGGGCAGAACATCTTTGTCGTCAGAGGATGCGCTTTGTGTCAGCTGTCAAATGTATGCTCTGACATCACCAGTTTGGATGTGGCTCTGCTATAGGTGATTTAGTGCTAATTTGCTCTTTAAATGCTTATGAGGGATAGGGGAATTAATTATAGCACTATTCTCTCCCAAGCAGCAGGGAGTTGGGACTACCTGGCCTTTAAGTGCCAGCTTTAAGCGCATAACAAGGTCTCCACTCCTTCCAGATGATGTTTTTCCATGCTCTCCTCCTGCACCCAACACTCGTTCATCCATGTTCCACCCACCTCTGGCAGCTGCTCACGCTACAGTAGAGATGGAAAGACAAGGAGAAGCTCTGGCGGTCAGGAGACGGGTGCACACGCGTATGCCCACATGATGAATATGTGTGTGTGAACATGCTTAGTTAAAGTGTGTGTGTGTGTGTGTGTGTGTTGGAGGATATTGATTCTGAGACAGACAATTAAACCTCCACGTAACCACAGCAACAGAGGATGGGGGGGGTCATCTTGCATCGGATAGATATCCTCCCTGTCACACAAATAAGCTCTTTTACGTGGTTCACTTCCACCGTCCCAGTGCTGAATGAGAACAGCAGGGTACAAGGGGTAAGGTTTTTTTTTTGGTGAACTGGAGCTGGTCTGTAATGTGTGGACTTAGGTCCAGCATGCAGCACTCTGGATGTTGGTGTTTTATTTGCGCTAAACGGGCCTCAAGGGGCCGCATTACACGTTTATTCATTAACCTAATCGTGTACTTTCTGGGCTGAAGGTAAGTTGTATTATTAACATCACAGTGCAATGAAAAAATAACGTATGTCCACGTACGTGACACTAACACTAACACTGACAGCAGCTACGTAGTTTGTGCGTAAATTAGCTGCTGATTTGGACATGTGTGTTGTGTATATATTCAGTGTTTCCCACTGGTTGAGAATTTTACTTGTGGTGTCGGGTGGCATGGCGCGTGGCGGCACGCGTGTCAGTAATAAACCAGTCAAACAAAGGTTTAGTGTTAGTTTGCTGTTTATGTTGGTTATCTAACTATGTTGTCTGTGTTCAGTTCAGTTTGTAGGGGTCCATCTAGGGGTATAACGGTACACAAAAGTCATGGTACTTATGTACTTCGGTTTTGGGGTCACGGTTCGGTATGTTTTCCGTACAGCAGGGAAAACAAAAACAAAAAAAATGCACAAAATAACTTTTTTTTTTATTTTTTTTTTTATTTTGAAAAATGTGGCCAAAACAGTGGCCGCAATTCTTGATGTAACAGTTAATGCACTCAAATACTGACATATTGTCAATTAAGAAAATGATAAAAACAAAATGTCCATAAAAGCTCCATCCAAGACTCTGACGTGTGAAGGCACATTGTTGTGGGTCTTAAGCACTTTGCCCATATGCTTAAATTATGTTTTCTCTAACCTGCATACGGTCGCACGTCTGCAGCGATAAACGCTCCTGTAACATTAGTTATTACTTTGGCATGGTCCGAATCTGCAGCGAGAGGCTGCCTGAACGCCGTGAGGAAGAGGACTCGCCTTCCGGTCTGGTTTTGTTTCGTTCAGTTCACATCGGAAGTGTTTCCACAGAATGATTTCGGCGTACAGTTTGACACTTAATTGTTGTCCATTTTCGCTGTAATTAACTGGGGAAACCGTAACGCTCCCACAAAGTGGATCTAAATGTCTGAACCTTTCCACAACTTAATAAGATCATTGTTTTCGGGATAATGGAAACCAGATATACAAAACGTTAGTCGATAGAGGCATCAGACTGATCACATCGCAGCTGCTGTATGGTGGGCGTTTTTGCTTACTCTTCCCATCACCCTCTTCATGAATTCTCATTTCATTTGTGAACTGAAAGATTGTGTCATTTATTCTCACATATTGTTATTTGTTTCTGTTGTGTTTTTTTTTTTTTCTCCATATAGCTGCTGCCCTGGTGGACCCTGCGCTACATAAACCTGCACCAGCAAATCCTGGAGGCCTGCTCTCCGCAGCTCCTCATCTTGGCCCACAGCAGCATGGACAAAGGTCAGCGAACACTAGCATGTTGACGTCTCCGTACACGTGCACTTGTCTTATAGCATATGGTAATCCAGGACTGGAGATTTCATTGATAGATTTTCCACACACAATTAACAGTCTGCTTATGGACAGATTTGATGAATTATTATTACATTTTATTTTCTGAAGCTATACTGCACAATGGAGTAGTTCATTTCCTGAACTACTAATGTTTCGGTTAGTAAATAATTAAATAAGCATAAACATACGTGTGTGTGTGTGTATATATATATATATCTGTTGTGTGGAACTTTCATTTAAATGAGGTGGATTATATTGTGTATATTATGTTAATTAGACGTCCTTTCAGAATGCCTCGGTTTGCATGTGCCTCTTTCTGTGGGGCATTGGTTATTATTACATGATACGCCATATCCTTTGGGATTTAGGCGTTTAGTTTTATGTATATACACACGTAGATTTATGAAAAATCACGGTCAAGATGTCACTGTGGGCTAAATGTTGTGTTTCGGTGGATGTTTTTAGCCCACTGGCTGCTATTTGATTACCACCATTTACACAGATCTCACATATGTCTACTCATGTGTGAAGCATGTAGTAGACATTAGTTTCGTAAACTATCCCACTACCGTGCTCAACTGTGGCACTGGGCCACAATCCATTGAAGAAATGAAATTAGTTCCGAGGCTATTGTTTATTTTCATTAGAATAACAGTATGTGATTAATTGGTTTAGAGAATACTTTGTGCCTCGGCGTGATAATTTACTTCCCCCTTCATAAAGCAAAGCTAGTTTCCTATCCGTTGTTATCGGAGGACATTTAAGATGTTTTGTTTAATTATCGTTTGCGTTTTTTTTTTTTTTTTTTTTTTCTCTCATCTCGTCTGGAACATCGCTCGCTGGAGTTTATTGTTTTTAAAGGCCGAGGGTGTGTTTGTTGGAGGGGCTGTCTGTTGTGTGATGGTTAACAGAGTGTGAAGGGTGAGCAGTATGTGCAGGCTGCAAAACAGCCCAATCCATATTCCAGAGGAGCAGTCGGCTGCACAATCCTTTTTTATGAGTGGCGCGAGGAAGGGGAGGTGAGGAGGATGCTGTGATAGGCATGCCGATCTGTTTCCCCCCCCCCCCCCCCCCACGCTATACAGCTCTGGGGAGGCGCTGCCATGATGTTTAGTTTACTTTTGTTTGGGTGTGAGATGGTGCTCAACAGGGAAAGTATTTCCCGACTCGAATTTCCTGATCTGTCGTAACTTGTGCTGCTCATTAACAGTTTAATTAACTAACGGATAGTCAAAACAGCACTCGCCAACTTTCATTTTTCTTTATTTCAGCCGTCACATTGGGTGAGTCTAATTCTCTGCAGCATCCAAGGGATGCTTTAATTAGAGTGGGACAAACTCATGAATGCCTTTTGTGTGTCTGCATGCTGTTTGAAGATTTTGAAAGAAGCAGTTTGTTCTCTGAGGCTGATCTAGCGTATCTCAATATATGTAATAGGAAAGCACACCTTTTATATATATATATATATATATCTCCAAAGCTGGATGGATGGTACAAAGCTTCACATTGTAATTTACATGCTTCAAGTTGCTAATTTTACAATGAAAGGAAAGACTGATATTATCTGTTGTTAACAAATTCCGTGAAAAGACCAAAAGCCGACAACATGTCAGTTCGTCTCTCAATACATTCTGACTTCCCCACCCTGTGTGTCTGTGGCACTCAGTCCCAAGCCCATTGGTTCCTACTGAAGACATAAATCTTCAAAACAGGATTTATTATGGAGGAAAAAAGAGTTCGGTCATTTCCCTTTTCAGTTTTCCACTGTAGTTTTTAGCAAACGCTGCCCTAACGGGAGGAAATGGTCCATTTGTTGGGGACTATTTTCAGTCAAAGATTAATACACAGCGACTCCAACAAATGACAGAGACATGTTTTGCAATTTCAAGTTTTCGGTTATACTCCGAATCCATCACCAGGAGCAGGTCGAGGTGCCAGCTGCTCGCCTGCATTGTGCAGTCTGATCAGGTCACAGGCCTAAACTGTTCATACCATTTGGACATCAATACATATCAACATCTCAACATCGTGCACATCCTAATACATCCTTACAATGTTCATAATGCTGATGTTAAGCAGGTATAATGTTTACCATGTTCACCATCTTAGTGTGGGGACGTTAGCATGCTAACATTCGCTAATTAGCGCCAAACACAAAGTACAGCTGTGGCTGATGAGTTATTGGTTATTGCAGGTATTTGGTCATAAAGTAATGGGGTCAGGAACAGTTTTTACAATTTGTCTTCTGGGCACTTTGGATGTATTTCATGACATTCCATTCAATAGTGGAGCTCTGTCAGTCTGAACCAAAGTGGTGGACCAACAGTAGGACATTGCCACACCTAGTGCCATGCTGCTAGCGAAGCTATATTTTAAACAAAAAAGAGATTTATATCTGCTAATTAAGGGCACTAAGATCAGAATTTTTGGGGCCTACCAATACTGATCATGGGGTGTATTTGAAGCCATCTATTTTATCAAGCGTGTGAAGTGTTTCCACAGACAGACCCGACCTCAGCTGGACAATGTCGGCATACAGTTTGACACTAATTGTCTATTTTCGCTGTACCTAACTGGTAAACCGTAATGCTACCATACAGTGGATCTAAATGTCACGGGAGGATCCGTCTTCACGTCTTCACCCCCTGCACGGTGGACTGCCATGATTCACCGTGACGTGCCATTGATCAGCAGGCCCCTTTTTTTTTTATATGCATCAGTATTCACGTGGTACTTTGCATTGGCCATTTCGGAGGCCGCAACACATGAGCATGAGCCGGACTGACCGGGCTAAGTTCCCTGACGCGGAAGACTACTCGGGACCGTGGAAGTCTGTATCGTGGATTCTGTCTCCGTTTGGTGACACAGATGTGTTGCATGTAAATCTCTCCCCCACGCTCTCTCTCGCTCGCTCTGCGCACCGTCAGCCCAGGTCTTGCTTCACTGAGGTTGAATAGATATGAAAGTGTATGATCATGAATTATACACCTCCTCTCTACTTGTTTTTTCCTGCCGGTCTCAGCTGAGCATAATCTCTCTGTCTCTGTGACAGGGCATTCATCAAGGCAAATTTAATAATCAGATCACACAGCCACACAGCTCGGGGAGGGGGGGGGGGGGGGGGGCGGCAGATGAGACCAAGCTTTAATCCTCCCTCCACATCACCTCCCTGCTCTGTTTGTCTTTTTAATGTGTCACCTCAATGCCTCAGTTCTTTGGGCCAGGACTGTGAAAGGTGCACCTGTACTCGCTTCTCTCGGATGGTGCTTAGGGGACATCTTGGACGTCTGACAATGTTTTACTCCTGAATTTCAAGCATGCCGGCGTTCCTCTCGGGAATTCTTTTGCATGCTTAGACTGCAAGCGGCTCGATTGCTCGAACAGTTTGATTATATCTGCGCGGGAGTGTTTTTTTGTATCTGATTGTAATTATCGTCTCTCTGTAATGCGCCTTTGTCAACATTTGTTGTTTTTTTGTTTTTTTTAAATGTGCTCTGTAAACACGTTGACTTGACCTGACCAGCAACCACAGCTACGTTTGAAGATAAATAGTCCACGTGAGAACGAAAGTTAAGAAGACGACTTGGAAATGAAAAGTTGAACTGGAAACAGAATGTTTCTTCTGCTCCCTGTACTTACTATGACTCCTTAGCAGAGGTAACAACCCGCCGCCAGTTTATAGCTACGTCTGCGTTTAACTAAAAGGAAGAGCAAGACCTAAGGCACCACTCTTCCCCGTCAGAACTGCTGGTCGACCGTGTCGAGTAGCTTTGGAAAGCCCCCCCAACACCTTTCCAACAATTGATATTCGCACCATCTTCACGCCGTGATTGGCCGGCTGTCCCCATATTTAAACAATAACATTGCGTCTCGATATCACAGGAACGTCGAGCATAACCCGACCCTTATAGCAATCATAAAGGTAACATAAATGTAACTGTAACTGAAGATTGACATTTTGTTTTGGGGGGGGGGGGGGTCAAAGGGACGTGACCTTCATGGAGATATTAGACGAGAGAATATTATAGCCTACAGTGGGTGACACACTGTTGGTGCAGCAAAGGATGATACTGGACAGCGACCTGCGTGATATAAGCTGCTCTGTTCGTACTCTACAAAGTACAAGGATGGACCCATGTTTCTTCATAGACTAGGGCTGCTACGTAACAATTAAAGCTGAAAGGTGAAAAGCAGGAGTAATGTAACTGGCTGCTTGATACTGATCAGGAAAATATATTACTTTTAGAGAAAAAAAAAAAGTTCTTCTCTGTCCTCTTTGACAGTGCTGAAATGCCAGTCTATGTTGTCGGAGCAGAGTAACCTGGCTATCCAGTTCCACCTGGAGTGTGTCTACACTAGCCTGACCTACTACGAGTACCAGCCAGCCAAGGAACACATCAAGAAGGCCCAGGAGCTCTCAGGGCTGACTATCAATATGACTGGTACGTAAAGTTACAGCAGCATCTGGTCTTAGGAGTGACTTATTGAAAATGCAGCACAAGAGGAGGCTCTCGTACCCGGTAGTGATCCCCCTAAACCCACATTGATCAAGCCTTCGTGATACCTGGTTTTAAATGTAACAACTGATTGTATCCGCTCAAGGTGCTCTTGGGAAACGGACCCGTTTCCAGCAAAAGTACTTGGCTCAGCTCATCCTGGAGGTCAAGAGAAAGCAGGGCCAGCCGGGCCAGATGGACGAGGCCAGTCCCACCCCCACGCCTCAGCCCAGCTTGCCCAAGGTATGAGCTTCTGCTGTCTCCTTTCAGAATCAGACACTGGTTTATTGCCAAGTAGGCTTTCACATGCAAGGAATTTGCTTTGGCGTTTTGGTGCATGACAAAAAAAAAAAAAAAAAAAAGAGTACTACAAAAGTCAAGAATCATAATATGAAATAGAATTTTCCGATACAATGTAAACAAAACTTGTGAAATGTATGTTTTTATATATTGAGTCATGACCTTCACTCATACGCAGTATATTTAGACATATTCACTTAGACCACTGATTTGCCGAACCTGCTCCACCTTTCCATCGCGTGTGAATGTAAAAACCTCACTCGCTGAACAGCCGCCACTTTGGCCACAATTAGGAGATAACTGCAAATGCTAAAATTTTAAAACGGTTTAAAACAGTATCACAAGTAGAATAAGAGTCAGTCTGTGTCAGTTACACAGTAATGTCTAGCGAAAGTTTGCTAACATTAGCCACCATAAGCTACTAGTCAGTCCAGACCAAGCAAGGCTGCAACATCAATAGTGCGTTTTATTGCTCACGAATATAATTATTATTTTTTTCTATAAGAGGAAGAATGTTACCTCTTCTTTCAAAAGTTAGTGTTACTTTGAAAGTCAAAAATTCCAATGTAAACTCGTTTTATGAACCCTGTCCCTGGTGTTTAAATATTGTCAACCATTTGAGGGCAACTTCCTCGTGATTTTGACTTTTTCGGGTTGCAGAGTGCCTCCTGAAGAGACACCATTACATTATTTATAGGGTGGATGATTACTGAATGTATCAGACATATTTGCCACTTGATTGATGGATCATTTAAGTAATTTAAGAGCATATCAACACTCATAAGTGTAGTCCATTTGCCATTTATAGAATGTGTTACATTGGCAGCTATGGGGACCTACAAACTAATCTAGTCTGATACTTCAAAATAATTATTAGGATCAAAGTCATTGTTTTATGGTCTGAGATTTCTTGGACGGCGCATGATCGAAAATACAGCCATCTGTTGTGAGTCGACCACAGAAACCAATGTTCAATAGCGGATGATGATTGACTCGGCAGCCCCGTCAGTCCATCCAGGTATTTGAGGGGGCAAACCATTTGTAATACCAAACATCATCAGCAGAGGGACAAGTCCACCTCTGGACCCTTAATACCATCTGAAGCCTGTTGCCACTGTCAACGGTTGGAATCCCCACGCCCTCCACTCCATCTCGGCGTTCCTCTCGCTTTTAAAACCATTATTGTTCGTCATCACCTGTTTGGTTCAGTGATCAGGTTAAGCCTGGTCCTTTAGGTCCTTCAGGTTAAGGCTTTTTGTTGATAATGGAAAGTGAAGAGCATCTTGATTTTAAAACCCAATGTTAAAACAGGCATCAACACATTGCAGACACTGAATCAGGCTTACCCTTGTGACAATTTCCGATATATGCATTTACAGGCATCTTTTGAAAGAAAGTCAATTAATACAGATAAATTCAGTAATTTGACGTGTCTATGAAAAAGAAAAAAACATTTGGTTGCTCTGAATTAATCCCTGTTGGAGTTTTGCACAGCCCCGCATGGTTACAGCTCCAGTGCCCAGAGTGTATCAACCACTTCATGATGAAGTGCAGGTTAAACACACACAACAGGGTGCTGACACACACACACACACTGTCGCACCAAAACACCGACCGGCAGAAAAGAGAAGGATGGCCACTGTCCAACCGTTTCATTGTGCTCTCTGGGCTCGAGGGAGAGCAGAGGAATAAATGTGCTCTTGAGAGGGCTTTAAAGCACACACACACACTGACCGCACTGTGATTGTCTAATTATCCTCCCTCATACCTCCAAAGTCTCACATTCTTCTGTGCATAACCTCACAATCTACAAAGGTTCCATTTTGTGTACCTGCACAGTCGCTCTCCTGCTGACTCCTTTTGTCATTGTTGCTCGTTGTGTGTGCTTATATCCAGCAGGTTAATTTACCCTCCACTGCTGGGTGCTGCCATCTAGTTTGGCACTAATCCACACATGTCAGAAGAGCATGATTTTGGTCTGAGAGAGAGGGAGATTCTAGTACTGTGGCCAACAATAGCATCCCTTTTTTAATCTGGGGCAGCATAGACCCAGAAGATGTTGGAAGGATTGTAATCTCATCTGGCGTGGGAATGCCTTGGCATCCTCTGGGAAGAGCTGGGAGATGTTGCTAGGAAGAGGGCTGTCTGTCTTGCTTAGTCTGCTGCCACTACTTGGGTAATTGGCAGAAAATGGATGGATGGATGTCAGGAGCAAAGGTGGAAGTAGTAGAGGAAAAAGAAATTAGTATGAAGGGGGTTGGTGTGAATGGATGGGTGGACAAAAGTGTGTCACACATTGACATGGAAGACTGCTGTTGGTTTCCTGTCAATGTGGTTGCACCACAACATTTCCCTAACCTTAACCTAGTAGTTTATTCATATAACACATTTTGTTCAGGTTGGAGGACTTGATGAGGACTCGAAAAATGTATCTTGAACCATAGAATATAAGAAAATGCTCCACGGTTCAGGAGGCAAAACTTAAAGTGCTTTATGTACGCCCACATGGTGGCCCACTCTGCACCTCAAAATAATATGTTCTTCTCTTGGCCCATGGTCTAACATTTAACCAAATTTCACTGAAATCTGTGAATCTGGTTGTTTGGATATCGTGCAAACATTAATAAAGAAAGGACAAAAGGAAACATAACCTTCCTAGCAGAGAAACTCAAGATAGGGACATTGGTTCCCTCTTTTGTATGTCTTCTCCCCCTAACCTTTGCTGGAGTGTGTCCACGGAGCTCTCAGTCCCTCAGCCATGGCCCACCTCCAGTTCCTTGTGCTGTGCTTAGACCACAAACACCCTCTTTGCTGGAGGAGGGAGAGTATATGGGCTCAATCAAGGTTGTCATTAACAGGAGCTCACTGGCTTCCTATCTAGAATGGATAGAGGGAAAGCAGAGAGGGACGAAGAAAGAACTCTTTCATCATTGGCCGATCAAAACCACTGCCGGCAGGGAAATTAGGCCATTTCTGTCGCCGTGGGTCTGACTGGACTTGGCACTATTGTGTTACTCTAATGAAAACAAGTCTGATCTAGATATCTAGAGATCTTCTTGTTGCTGGTGCCAAACCACATTGGCACAGCGCGGGGTTTGGAATGAGTTTGCTCTTTTTGAATGTTTACCAAAATGAGACTAGAGGAATATCCTTGACTGTCATGCATCAATCAACCCTAGAGTTCTGAATGCCTCACATTTGGGTAAGCAGTTGATCCCTGTCTCCTCCTCTTCATATGTCTTGGTGTGCTTATGCAGGACGCTCAGCCACAAACTGCCTCTGAGGAGTGTGTGTACATGGGTAATTGTGAGACATTGCAAAGGGCTTGAGACTACTCCATAGGTGATGCATAAATGCAGTCTACAGTCTACAATTTAACTGATTACCCAGTCACTCATACCATCAGCCTGATGGTTGTTGGGTACGCTAGGTGAACATATATCTTGGAACAAAGAGGCAGATTTACATATAAGAAAGTTGCACTGTGCCTTTCCTGACAATCTTTTAACATCTGATTTACTATAACCTCATCTAAATATGCAATCAGTGGAGGTATGAAGGTACACAAAATGCACGGTTAGGTTCGGTACGGTACAGTAGGTACGGATCTCAGTTTTAGGGTCATGTTTTGTAGCATTCATTGGCCTTAATTCTTGCTTGAAAAATGACACTCTCACACATTGGAATATGGCCAATGGAAAAAAATGTCAATATGTCAGTAATGCTCCATTGTTACTATTAAATACTCTAACTTGCACATTCTCAAGCCCTGTAATAGACGCATCAGGAGTTGCAGTCGCTGATGGTTCAGCATGTTTGATTTCTTTCTGTTTCCAAAGGCATACCAACTTCGGTTTATCAATATCAGCACACAGAGGCTCTTCCAGCTCTGGAGGCTTTCTCATTTGTGTTTTTATATGCCGCACGTTGTAGGGGCTGTACATCCAAGGGCTAACCCGAGTAGTGGTACAGTTAGCAGACAACAAGTAGATGAGTACATTTATTTTTATAACACCTTTTAAGAGCAAAACGTCAAGTTCTTCACAATAAAAAAAAAAAAAAGAAAAAAAAAAACCCCAACGGAATTAAAACACAGACTGGAAATAAATAATTTTACAAAGGTAAGTCCAACTTCCAGAGCTTTCCGGATGGAACTGACACTTTAGAAGTTTTGTTCTTCATGTGCTAAACCGTGGCCCAAATTAGACTATACAGTATTAGTCTGATTTGACACTAAGTGGGAACCAGCACTGCCTTTTCAATGCATCCTGCGGTTGAAAGTTTAAAAGGAATTAATTGATGAAATTGGTCTTTGTTCAGAAAGCTCAGAAAAGTAATCAAATTGTGGTGACTCTGAAAGAGGACTAATGATTCATATTTCCTGAAACAAGTTACAAAGATTCCTCTTCAGCTACAATTGAGAAAATGTACTTGTACTTGAAAGATGCCAATGACGGGGCTGATCACTGCTTAGATTCCCAAACTGAAGTAGCAGCTCCATGACCTCCAAGTTAAGGTACCATGTTACCAGATTAGATTACATTGACTTTATTGTCCACCTCTGTAGAAATTTGTCTTTGGCTTCTTTGGCATACAATGCAAAAACATATTCTGTATAAAAACATACAGAATATACAATAAACAATAGTGCAAATGGGCAGGTACCAGCAGATACATTATATAGATGATAGAGAGCAAATTCCCTGACTCTGTGTTCAATGCCTGTATGGCATAGGGAATAAAAGACTACTTGCATATGTTCCGGCTGGCCCTTGGGACCCTATAATCGACGGCCAGACGGGGGCACTTCAAACTCTGAGTGCAGTGGGTGTGGGGTATCTGCAGTTATATGTTTAGCCTCTCTGTGTACAGCACTGTCAAATATATTGCAAAGTTGTTTTTGTGACTTGATGATCGCAACAATCTTGGAGCCCTTTTGCCCTCAACACTCAACTTGCCGTACCATGCTGTTATGTGAAATGATAAAAGGCTTTCAGCCAGGCTTCTGCATGCCATTTTGAGTATGTGTTGGCTGACACCAAAGCTCCTCAGCTTCCTGATTAAAAACAATTGCTGATTGGTGCTTTTAAAAATGCTCCAATGTTCCTCTTCTCCTACAGGCTTGCTACTGAGTATGACAGGAAGGCTGTTACTGGTTCCACTTGGTTTTGTTTGTATTATACGCTCATTTGTTTTGGCCACTTTCATTTCCAGTTTACTTGCCTGACACCAGTCCTGACGTAAGCCTCTTCATGTATGGCACTGTCTCTCAGAAGAAGACCAACAAGGACCATATCATCAGCATATTTGAGCATTTCATTTGACTGCACACAGCCTTGTGGTGCCCCAGTGTCTAAAACAAGCGTGTCCGAGTAGACCTCGTTCACTAAACCTCTCTGAGGCCGATCACGTTCATCATCGAGTCGTGTCAAATTTGCATGATATTTGCGTTGTGGTCTGAAATGACATGTATGACCTGTATGTACTGTATTTATTGTCTTACCTTTTGTTAGTGCATCCCTTCCTGGGCATCAGGACATCTTCACAATAGTTAGATAAAATATGAGCCATCTACTAACCCATCACCCATTTTCAAGAAATGACCCACTAATCAGCCGCGTGCATGAGGGATTCCTCTTGAAGTTGTATGTTTCACAGTTGTAGTTTTTCCTCTGAAAGGTTGTGGATGCAAGCAATGTCTCAACAATGTGCAATGCTTAATCCCCCCCAAAAAAAGCATGCTGACTCACTGAGCTCTTAGTTGTTTTCACGCGCCATGGTTTATGGCTGCAGCACGTGTGTTACACATCTGACTCCATGTGTGTTTCCACGCTTACAGGACCACAATCTGGGTGATGACACCGTGCTGGATGAGATCAATTTAGCGGAGCCAGATGAGTACGAGCTTCCTGACCTCAGTGCAGAGGAGCAGGCTGTCATCCTTGGCGTCTGGTAAGTCCTCCACCTCAAGGCTCAGCACTGTTTCTGAAAGCCCCTCTGGTGAGCTTAAAACACAGTTGCGTTAAAAGCATTGTGACAGTAAAGACTGCACGAGGTTCTTCACAAGGAGAGTGCTTGTATATCGTGCTAATCTACCGGTTGTGTAACCTGAACTTCAGGGAAAACTTTGGATGGTCTTTCATGAACTTGAGGGTTATACGTTTATCTGCTATGTCAGGAGAGATCGCCTCCAAAGACAGAAATCATTTCCCACCATCCTGCACCTCAATTTAGAGCTAATGAACCACTCAGTTCAATTTGCCTACGCATAAGTACATGCCACATTCATAAGTCCTTTTACATAATGTGTTGCTCTGACCTTGCTAGCATCTTGAAAAGGATGTCAACCCTTTTCACATGGTGGTGGTATCACATATCCATTCACTGGATATAATTATTTGGACAGACTGATCAACATTGTGACACTGTTGGTCATATTTTGTTTCCTCTCTCTGTTTTTTTTCTTCGTTTACTTTTTTAGTTGTAATAACTTGTTTGAACACAGCCTGCTGTCTGGAAGCCTCACTTGTAAACAAGACCTTTGTAAAACGTTAACATATTAGCACCAGGAGTAGAAGCTTAGCTACATCTGCTGTCTACCTATATAAAAAGTCCCATTTGTGTGGGAATATAGCAGGCTGTTCAACGGCCTTTGAAGTTATGGAATATAGTCAAACTTTTTTTGTTGTTGTATAAAGGTCTCAGTATGCTTTAAATGAACTCGGCAGTAGAACGTGTTGTCAGACAGGTCTAAAGGTAAAAATGGGACAAAAAGCCTGGTGTATTATTCTCCTCGTGACTGCATCTTTGATCTCTCTCGAAGGACTGTGTCACGAGTGCGTTTTTGGAGTCTCCTCTTTATGAGCTGTTCGCGGTGTTGCAGTTATAAAAGTGTCTGAAGCAGTTGTTGAATGTAAAAAAAACAAAGCCAGAGAGAGCAGTTTAAACCCTGCTTGCTATCACTGCTTTGCTTAGTTTTGCAGTCATTTGATTCTTAAATTTTAAATACATCCGTCAGTGGTGTACTAAAATCTGTGACTCACTTGATTTAGGTTGTCTGCCATCGGCTGACTATTTCAATTGGAATTCTCTATTGCGATTGGTTTAAAGAAATACATGCAAAGCAGAGCGTTTTCTTTCCCTATGCCAGAATGACAATGGTTTCAATGCGAGACTAGCTTCTGGTTGATATGCTGCAGGACTCCCAAGAATCAGTGATGCACTGCAGTGGGTGACTAAATCCAATGGGCACGGTCACATTTGTCGTCAGTAAGGGTGTCTGTGGGCGAGCAGGCTTTAGGATTGGTCAGTTGTGTTTCTGATAGCTGTTAGCAAGTATAGAATTATGCATGTTCTGCAATGATATGACAGAAGTAATTTCCCTTCACAAGGTGTACATGAAATTAATAAAGTCTGGAGCAGGTGTCAGCACTTCTTATTGTCCCCCTGTTGTTTTTTTTTGTTGTTTTTTTCTGAGGACCTCATTTCTCTCTTTGTGACCTGTGGTTTCCCTCTGGATTTATGGCTCACCTACTGTAAATCGTGAACTTATTCTTAGTGGCGGTGTCATCCTGACAAAGGGTGAATATAAGATATTCAACGTAATATAAAACCATTTAGCTTCACTGCAAGTCGGTGATTAATTCCCATGCTGCGGCTGGGAATGGGAGGGTCAAGTGAAGGTAAATGGAGCAGTCAGTGAGATTGCTAGGAGATGATTGATGAGCAGCAGGTCTGTCTAAATTAATGGTAGAGCTGCACACCGTCATGCTGCTCCAAGACATTATCAGAAATTACTATCTTGGACCTTTTTGGTCTTCCAGAGAGTGAACAAACCAGATATATGCAAAAATTTAAATAAGTACTCCGCTGTCATTACTGGATCCACGGGGAAAAAAAAGCCTTGAGAAAATATATTCTCTCTCCTACTGTGACCTGATATGTATCATCACCTTATTGACACATAGCTTGGGCTTGGATGGAACTGTGGGGTAAATTAGAGACATTTGCTCATATACTGATAATGGCATTTCTGTTATCAGTGCACACAGAACAAGCGCTGCTGGACGAATTACTAGATCCATTCAGCTACAGTATTGCCCTGTATTGTTTGACATAACACAAATACACAATCAGGTACTTGTTTATATGGAAAAAGAAACCCTAATAACGACACTTTAGCAGTTAGCAGTTACGCACATAGAGCACCAATGAAGTTGGATTGGTTGGTTAAAATGGGAGCATAAATCAATCCGATGGATGACTGAAAACTGATTTTAAATGTGAGCAACAGTTGTAGTGGCCCGAAGTTAAGTGGCCTGTTTGACTGGACACACGGTGCTTTCAAGAATTTTAATTGCCTCTTCATTGTCGGTGTGTCTGAGAGCACATCCCAGGATGTGATTACCTTTTATTAGATTTTAGCCAAGGGTTTAAAAAGTTGAAGAGTCCCTGGTCAGGAGGATCAGAGAATTGAGTTCTCCACGGTCCTTTTAGCTCCGGGAATGTGACCTTGTCTGTGTTCTCTTTTCTTTCTCTGTGGATATGCTGGCAGCTTGGCAGGTCTTACATTTACCCCATCGGTAAGGTATATATTAAAAAGCACATACTGGACTCTATACTTGACATGAAAAGAAATGTTCTCAAACTGACAGGCTTTAACGATTTAATGCAATGTGAAATCTCATAAATCACCCGATTGACTTGATTCAAGTCTACTTGTTAAGTTTTCAATGTCAAGAATTAACCTTCAAGCTAAACCAACTAAAATAAGTGTCCTCAAAGTGCTCAGAAAAATGGAAAGTTTGAACTGAGCAAACTCAGTTGAAAGCTGTGGGCGAGGCTTGTGGACCTTGATTTGAGATTCTTGATTTGAGACGAATGAACAGTTCGTCTCAGTAGCTGGTAACCTCAGCCTAAGGCTATGGGTTGGGTTGTCCTCATACAGAACCAGGTCCAACCTTGTCCAAGTGTTTATACTCACGCTCAAAAGCGGTGTGAGAAGTCGTCCATCATATAAAGGGGTGATGCAATATATTTTAATATGGAGATAACGGTGCACATTTTCAGTCAGCCTGTCCTTGAAGGCATAAATAGTGTTGCGCTCCATTGAAAAGTGACAGAAATAGTTGTGTCAAGAATGAAAAAGAGAGCTAGAGAGAGAAGCTCAAACCCTGCTTGCCATTTTTCATCCCTTTGTTGTCATTTTGCAGCTCTTTGTGGTCGTTGTGCATCTCTTTGTGGTCGTTTTGCTATCTTTGTGGTTGTTTAGTGCTTTTTAATCAAGAAATATTCACAGTAAGTTCAAACAGAGGCCCTGGACAAGGGGGAGGCCATGGCTCAGTAATCCATCCATGTGTATATTTGTCCCATTTTCCCTTCAGACCCTGCAGTTCTTAATCGCAAAGTTCTCTGAAAGCTGAAACTAATAGAGATTCAGGTTCATGATAAACACTGACTGGATGAGGTCCAGGAAGTAAAACAGTTCAAAACAAACTACTGGGATCAGTTTTCTTCAGCAAACTGTCATTTATTTAAATGGCATAACCTGACCCAAGTTCAGGACTTCGCAAAAGCAGAAGTAAACGTTGATGATTTGTGTCTTCCGATTGAATTAAATCGGTTTGGTTTGTCAGGATTTGCAGTTCATCATAGGGAAGATTTGTCTGTAATACTGGCAGTGCCAACCCAGGTTCAGCATGGTGTGGCAAGAGATACTCGGCAAACCACAGATTCATATTCTTTCAGAAAGAAAGAAAGTCGGAAGGGAATCTTTTTTCCCCATACAGGTTATCAATCCAACGGTCTGATTTATAAGCACATTGTATAGATCTGCCATATCTATGTAAAAAATCTCCATTTGGCCTCCGTAAGAGTGAATCCTCCAAAGTTCCCTTCCACAGCTGCACCTATAGGCCCCTTTGGTCTTCTGTCCACCGTCTGGCTCCTTCCTATGCTAATAATGTATTGTCCAGTGAGGGCTGCCTGGATGATTGAGAGTGTAAAGGGGTGAATAGTGTTAAATGACTACAATACAAACTGGTTGTATTATATCAACCTGGTGGAACACTGTTAAGAGAGGAAAAAAATGGAAATGCACGCTGGTAATTTTTGCACCTAATCTCCCTGAAATCCAAATCCTTTAGTCTGGAAAGAAGTCAACCTTCATAGGCCAAAGCCTGACTTTCTGGCAGCACCTGCACTTAAACTTAACAGGATACTTCAACAGTGATTCCATCACAGCTTACTGTATTTCATCCTTTTTAGGAATGGCAATGTCAGTTGGTCAGTCATTTGGTCAACACTACAATATCTGACCAAATATTGGATGGATTGCAATGAAATTTGGTACAGATAATCATGATCAATACATTAATTCAATCCAACGAATTCAATTTCTAATCATACATTTATTATTTGACGATAATTAAACACTAAAAGTCTATGGTTATTTTCTGCTGGCACACTTGAAAGTGATGATCCATCTCGTTTTTGCAGGGTTAGGTTTTAGCCATGTTAGTCAAAATTTGAATCGGTCGAATACAAAACAAATGATTTCTCTTCAACCTCAGCTGGTGTTTGTGTTTAGTTTCAATTGGCAAACATCAGCATTCTAACACACTAAACTAAGATGGTGAACACGGTAAACATTTTACCTGCTAAACACCAACACGTTAGCATTGGCATTTTTGGCACATGTTAGCACGGTGACATTAGCATTTAGCTCAGTGCTGCTGAAGTACAGCCAGGCAAAGCTGCCAACATGGCTTTAATAATTGCACTGTTTCATAATGTATGTACTGTTGACCAAGTGCGTTGTCTTGCAGCACCGACTTCCAGAAGAATAACCCTGTCCACAGACTGACTGAAGAGGAACTCCTGGCCTTCACGTCTGTAAGTCATTGTTTATTGGGATTTATAATTGAATATTGTAGTTACAGATGCTCGGGTCGTGTCCTATTGCCCATAGAACTAAGTCAGAAATACTTGGTGAGACATGCATTTCCAGGTCAAGCTCAGCTCAGTTCAGTTCGGTTTTGTCTTATTTAAAGTAGCAGTCATACATTCAGTTGTAAAAATATGTCTGTTGGTGCTCTTTTGTTTCTTTGAAACATCACTCAATGTTATTAAGATACCAAAGCCCTTAGAGTTTAAACAGTATATGAATCTAAATAGTCTATTTCGCCACCAAAATGTCTAATTTCAGCACAAATAAAGACACGGCCATATGGGACTTTCTAATGTGTTGACTTGCCTTGCCTGTAACTGATCTGGCTGTTTATAACTGCTATTCACATGTTTTTTGGCAGTGTTTCAAAGGTGGTTGTTAGGAAATATCTTTATTTCTGAAGCGGTTTTACTAAGCGTATTATTTAACACTTTTTTATTCCCCTGAACTCATGTCAACAACACCAATATTAAGCTGAAGGCTACCTTTTTTTGTGTGTTTCAAGACTACATCCAAACACAAACCGCTGTGCAGAACTGATAAAATGACTCATCCAAAGGAGAACTGCAAAAAGCTGAGCACAAGTGGAGAAAAACAAAACCATAAATCCATGTTGACAACCCCGAATACCACCTCACTGTTTTTATGAATGCAGTTAGAACTTCCTGACAAGCTTAAAACTGCTTGTCAGGTACTTCAGTGCCAGTGAAACATTAGCTATCACGGAACACTTGCCTACTGTCTGTGGCTATTGCCTTTCCCAGTCTTTGGTTCTTTGGGAAATAATTGTTCTCCTCAAGCTACAGCTTCAGAATGTATTTGCACTCCGAATTAGAGCTCTATTTATTCTCTTATTTCTCCGAGAAAAAAACGGGCACCCCCAGGGTGCTGTCCTTTAAAGCCGAACTGAAATTTGAGTTCTCGTAACTTTTTGTGCAAGTAAATATAAACTATAAGAATGCTAAGGCTTTCCACATATTTTTACATTTTTCAAAAGAGGATAAAACTGTTTGGATATATGTAGAAACAGCATTTAAGTTTCAAGTGGGTGTTTCTTACGGCATTACTTGACTGACAAGTGAGAGCCAGTGTGCCTAGAAGGTGCACTACTGACTGAAAAAGCTGTCCATGAGGGTGAATTGCAAACCCTACAATTGCAAAAAATACCAATTCTTGCATAATGTTGCTATCTATCCTATTAGAATAGATCTGTTAGATACCTAAAGAGGATGAGGCATCCACCATCCAGTGTGTGAACCCGTTACCCTCAGGTTCAGGTGAAAGTGAGGTTACCTCTTTGCACTCCTGATCTACACAGCTATTATCCCCACGTATCACATGAGAGAGCTGGGCTGGGCTGGGCACATTTTGTCACAGCTGTTCTTTCCCATCACTGTAACTTTGAAACCCAAGCCAAAATTGCCAAACATTGTAAGACAAGCCAGGCTGCTGTTCCTCAACAGCTACGAGCTTGTTTGGAGACGCTCCCTTAATCCGGAGACGTCACGGAGTAGTAACGGGATAGCTCACTTGGCTCAATCCACTGAGTCGCCTCTGAAAGCGCTGTGAGGGTTAGGTCCATTCAGGCTGATGAGAACGCTTGGCAGAGGAGGAATTTTTGCTGGGCAAGAAATTAAAAGAAAAACATTCTAAAGACTAAATTTCTCACTAAAAATGAAAAAATGTTAGCTCCCTCGTTACATAGTTGACATCTGTACCCCACCAGGCAGGCTTAATGTTCTCTTTTGCTTTTAGAACATAAATGTATGAATATCTTTCTACCTATTAAGACTATATAATACATATATATATATATATATATATATATATATACTATATAATAGGGGACTATTTGAGGACTTCCCACACGGGAGAGATTGCCTATCTTCGTTATGACAAATATATCACACATCCACCATCACAAGTTAAAAAATGGCACTAACATGAAACCAAAGTAAGTAAAAAATGGAATGTAGGGCGTAACGTTTCCTTCAGTGCCTTTGGAAAAACCCAGGGGGAAAAAAACCCTACATTTTGATAAACCATGTCAGTATTAGCTAAATTACAGAGGAGTAATTTGCAGTCTCACGGACCAACTTAAAAATAATACCCATATCCTAGCAGTCACAGAAACCCCTGACAATAATGCCTCTGGACGCAGTTGGAGAGGCCCACAACCAATCAGAGCAAACGAGTGAATGTGTGACGTAGCGCTGAGCGACAAAAAAAAAAATGTAAACAGCATGCTGAGATGAGCTGTGATGGTCACCAGAACGTTCCACATCAGCGGCAGCCATCCTGGTTGTTTTTTTGCGAAAATGCCCCAACGGCGTTCCCCTGTCAGACATCATATCAAACGTCTCAAGACTTGATGATAATAGCAGGCTGCTGTAGGGTCTGTGATATTTGATAGTGTATACATTAGAGTGACAAGACATGACAAGTTGAGATTCAGAGGTAGAACCACCTTGTTGCCTGCAATTTTCATGCCCACGGTATTATTTAATGGTATATGGATTGCAGGCATGCATGCACATGCTGTCATGGTGTGTGTGTGTGTGTGTGTGTGTGTGTGTGTGTGTGTGTGTGTGTGTGTGTGTGTGTGTGTGTGTGTGTGTGTGAGAGAGATTGAAGCATGATACAGTAAAGGACACAAACTCTCACACTGCTCACGCCACAGTTCTCAGTACATTATCTTATTGCATTTTCTTTTTTTAGCATTTTAAAATGGGAGCCGCTTGGATCTGTTTGGGTTTGGATGCATCTCAGGCGAGTTTTGCGGGATGGGTTTGGTTTAGTTGCCCCCTCCCCTTGTTTTCCTTTTCCCCCTCCCCCATTCCATGCTTACATTTATACTTGTGTTGTGGCATTAGCTCACTGGCAACAGAATATATCTGAGAATTGTTGAATATATTTTATTGAACTTGTTGAAGGTGTTCTTTTTTTTTTTTTTGTAGAGCTGATCCATCGATGTCTGCCATGTTAGGAGAGCCGACCATTATTAGATGTTTATCCCCCCCCCCCTACTTTTCCAGTTTAGTTTAGTATTGGTTTCTTGGCGATACTTAGGGTCACAAGTTCAATTTCAATTTTCAATTTCAATTTTATTTATATAGCGCCAAATCACAACAAAGTCATCTCATGACACTTTACAAAATAGAGCAGGTCTAGACCGACTCTTTATAATGTTATTACAGAGACCCAACAGTTCCCACCCAGTTGGGGAGTTATGATTCGTGTTGAGTATATCCAGATCGCTGAGCATGCATGCATACAGAAGGGGATCATGGGATGCTACAACCAAGGAATATGGACAGTGGACAGAGTCTTGTATTGCATTTGTCTTACGTTGGTATTCTTAAACATGCTGAGGATGTTATCACAGATTTTGTTCCAAAAGTGGTTATCATGCGGATGATTGAGGGTTTTTTCCCCCCCCCGATTTGTTCAGTGGAATATGAGGTGCGTTGGTAGAATTGGTGGAAGATACAAGCTTATACAGTTTTTGGGAGCCATTTGTTTGATTTTGCAATATTATTGATACTGTTCAGTCGTGGTGGTTGTTCCAGGTGCTGGAGATATCTAGTTTTGTGTTAAATGTGTTCAATGGCATGCCAATGTGATACGTCAATAAGCTGTTGGAAACGGTAACAAGTTGTCATGGTCACAAACGTGATGGAGGTGTGTAATCCCTTTTTTTGCTTTCCATTTAGTGCCTATTAGGGGTCAAGTCTGGATTGTGCTATATGGGTGTTTGTGCGGTTGGTGACATTATGTTTTTTATTTTATTTTATTGACTTTCCACCAAGCTGTCAGAGTTGTGGCGATTGCAATGTTTTTGAAGCAGTTGTGGCGTTTTGATCGTGTCACAGAGGAAAGGTGGGTTGACATTGCAATGTCTTAGCATTCGGTTTGTTCTATATCAAGCCATGGGTGGTGGTGGTGATGGGTTGCGTGGATCCATTTGAAGGTATTGTAATTGATTCGCTAAATAGTAGTGTTGGAAATCTGGCGCTTCTACACAGACTATTTCAAAATGTTAAATGGCACCAGGTTTTATAATGGGTGCCTTGCAACTTTTTAAGGACTCGAAACACACAGTTTAGGACTGTGAGAGTTTTTGATCTTGACTTGGGAAGTCATAGCCAAGACGTGAGACTTAATTGTGGCTTACAGACCTTTGCCCCACCTTGTAGCTGGACTGTGTGGACTTGTGGTAAATGAAAGATTTGAAGTTTTTGTCCTGAACTTCTAATCCCTGTCATCCATATTTTAACTAATAGTGCTATCCAAATGACATTTATTTTGTGTGTACACAGTTTGACATGTGGTATTCAGCCTGTTTTGTACTCGCTTTCTCAAAAATTGGACTGTGGTTATCCATCCAACCATCCATCCAGCTGTGAGCTCAATTTGAACAATGAGCTGGCAGCGTATGCCGTATTGTCACTGCGTGGGATGGGAAAGCTGCAGGCAGCTGCTGGCTCTGTGAGCAGGCATCTTCCCAGCCTACATGTAGATCCAGGAATCTGCAGGCTGGTTAGATGGTTGTCACATGTCTGGCAGTCTTCATCGATACGCCACGTCTGTCTCCTTCCGTGGAGGACCCTCCGGAGGTAGTGCCGGTGTCGGTGATTACCTGAGCTTGTCCTTGGAAGGCTTTTCACCCCCTCACAGAAGCAGCCTTTGGTTTCAATTTCAAAAGGGATTGTCTATGTTATCCTTGAAGATATGTATGAAAAATCAGGTGGGACGCCGGCCCAGGCCCATCTGTCACTATCCATTAAAGGCGAATGCCCAAAATAATTTACCTTTTTAGAAATAAAAGAAAATGAACCGGGTTATGTCATCTCCTAAGGGAAAACCTAACTGCCAAAACATTTGCGCATTCTCTCCAGATCGCGTAGAGAAGATGTTAAGAGAGTTTTGGCAGAGTGCAGAGGGTTCAGTCAGCAAATACAGTGGGTTGATACAGCTGACCATCACGCCACCAGCTGCTGGAAGTCAAACAAAGAGGATTTAGTGTTCCCACCTCAACACCGCGAGGCATTGCTGCGCAGCGTATCCCCTTCCACTCCGTAAACATGCTCATCCTCGCAGTCTTATCTTTCCGCTCGTCTGTCTGATCCCTCTCCACAGCATGGTTGGCTCATAAAACAGGGCTGAGCTGAAGGAACATGTCGGAAAAATATTGATTATGGAAATCTGAAGTCGGAGAGAAGGTATAAGTAGCTATGAAGGTTACTTCATTGCCCTGGAGTTGTTGTGGCTGTCTTGCCATAAATCTGTGGTCAGTGCAGCTCGCTTTCTTCCTGTGTAGTGTATTCTTGTATCACATAGTCACAAATAATAGCAATGGTCAGCGCAAACACATTTGCTCACTAATTATTTCCCTTTGGTTCCGGTTTGCTGTTTCCTGTATATATTTCAAATTAAAGGGAGGGACAGACTGTGCCATTTGAGCTGCTTGTATGAGGTTGGGAAGTTGACTGTTCTTCAGTCGTCAAACAGTTCTAAATCATCAACCTTCAAATCAAACTTTCAATCTGGCACTTTTATTTTGAGGAATTGGGCAGACCTTAGGTGGTAACTGGTCCACACTAGAGTCAGGTTAAACCCCCCCACCCCCCTCCAGTACGCTATATGGGGTAGATATCAATGACACATCGTATAGGACTTAAGGAAAGATGATGGCTTCATATATATGACCATAAACGCACCCTATCAGAATATGTTCCCCACATAGGAATCCTGAGAGAAGGACATAGCAACCCTTGCAATCCCTATTGGTTTCCGTCTCTTGGAATTTTTTCACAATTTCACTCACAACAAACTCATGGTTTTATAATAATCTAGCAGGGGAGGACTTTGAGGCGCCGCAGGGAGACCCAATGCGTTTACATCACGACAAGTGACGGGTGCGTAGAGACATAGAGCGTCGGAATAAACTACAGATGAGGTGGCGGGGCACTTGAAACCAAGCACGACCGTCACGGAAGGAAGGCAAACATGAACAATATCCTCTACAATTCCACTTGCAGCTGCTTTAGAGATGGACCTAACATCAAACTTGAATTAGTCAATGAAGCATAGCTGTCAATTCGAAACCGAAAAACATTTTGGCGCCTTGTCTGACTTTTGTGTGATTAATAAATACAAAAACAGACTCAGTAGTTTATTTAAATGAAGTTTATTCTAATCTAATGACTCTGCTGTTGTGCTGGAAATGATTGAAATTAGAAATGATACTGAATTTAGAAGTTAATGACAAATATTATATGGTACTGATTGACTAATGATTGCAATAAAATTTGGTACAGATATCCATGGCGCCAAGAGGATGAATCCTAATGACTTCGGTGACCCCCCTGGCTTTTCCTCAAGCACCAACCAGCAGTTCAGTGTTTTCACTCATCCTGTGAAATATCTCAATATCTACTAGATGAATTGGCACGAAATTTTGTACATTCATGGTTCCCAGATGACAAACTCTAATTTATTTTTTATTTTTTATTTATTTATTTATTTTTTTGCTTTACCTCTTTGTTCCATCATGAGGTTCACATTTGCAGTTTTGAGTGAAATCTCTCGAAATGTCTTTTGGATAAAAAACGATGAAATTTGGCACACACATTCATGTCCCCCTCCCTGTGCAATGCGATCACTTAGAAGATCCCTTAAACGCCTAGTGCCATCATCAGGCCAAAGTTTTAATTTGTCCAATACTCTGGTTCATGGCTAAGTGCTTGCCACACTACTGACATCCCCATCAGCCTCAGCTGTACTTTGTGTTTCTTCTTATGTACTGCTAATTTGCCAATGTTACTATGCTAATGTTGGCGTTTTAGCTCCAGAGCTTGTGTCATACTTTCTGCGCTAGGGTCCGTGTGACGTAAATGTCTGTCTTTTTTTTGCCCTTTTCTTCTTGTTCAGCCAAAAACAACAAACACACTTATTGCTCTTCTTCACTTGTATTGCGGTTGGCAAACAACGTTATGGTGCTTACCGCTCTCTGGAAAGGAGTGTGGATCGGGAAATGCGCATACGCGGTACGCCAGACCAACGCTGACCCTCAATTGTACTATGAATGGTACAAGTAACGCGGAAAGCACGTCCGAGGCTTTGGCAACAGCAGCAGAGCCGCTAGCATGGCTGTTGACTCTTTGTCTTGTTGATTAGTTTGAGACTGCATGAAAACTGCAACGTGGACTGCAACTTTTTTGTTTTGTTTTGGAAGTATTTGAAGTTTTGTTTGAGACGAGAATTGAACTGGGGACATTTCACATCCTACGTAGACACTGTAAAAATATCTTCTATATGCACAGAGGAATAGTATTTCATATTCAGGTATTACCAAACATATAGAATGTGTAATTTTGCATTTTAACTGAAGCTGACTGCTGGCATTAATCTCATTGTCTAATGCACACTATTGAATACAAGAGAAAATAATCAGTCCTAATAAGTTAACTTTATCCCAGGGTGCCATCGCACTACCGTAAATATCTTCTGCTTCTCTCATTGCTTTTGAGAAGCGCTTATTGGTAGTTTGTGTTAACAGTCGCATGACAAATGCTCAGCATGCCTTATCATTTGATTTTAATTGCTCAGTGATTGATGTTGCCGGAGGAACAACTGCGTAATTAGGACAATTTACGGTTGCACAAATGACTCCAGCAAGACTCACTAAGCATCCACAAACAATCATTAGTGTTTGTTCGTCTCATCTGAAACCATGCATCACTTTCATTGCATATTTCCGTTGTCGTCAATGTACTGCAGGTAGAAAGTGGTAGCTGTGTGACTTGTTTTTGATTAAAGACGAGCCCAACCCTGAGCTCAGATAAAAAGCCGGAGTCATCTTCCCCCCCGGTGTCCACTTGCCAGTGTATCAGCTGGATGTCCCTGTCCCCTCTTCCCTTTATCAGCTCACCTAAACCTGTACCACTAAGCTGTCCCAGCTATTATACAGCAGATTATCACCACAGCACGCAGATAAAGACTCTCAGGCTGTATTAGGTTTTAATGATTAGGTGTTCCCACCAAAGATTGCTGGTTGACTTCTCACTGCAGACAGTTGGGGCCCCTGCGTTGCTTTAGACGTGGGGAGGGAGAACAGAAAGGAAGGTAGCTATTCCACCAGGTTGTGTGTTTTTTTCAAGATCTCTGGCAGTGCAGGATACTGATTAGACTCTTGCGTAGTTTTTGACAGTTGGCCCAATCTCCTGCGTAAATGATGAGGCCTGATTCTACGCAAATGTAGATGGCCAGTCAAAAGGTGCATACTGAACTTCATGGCCTTAATACAGAACGCATAATAGCATCTAAGCCCTTATCAGGGAGCTAAATACGGAGTTATGGATTAGGTTTATTTACCTTAACTGAAGGAATCTGATTTTTCTTTTGGGAACAGGCTTATATTAGAGACGGGCCTTTATTCCTCGCTTCTCCTTTTCCCTCGGTCAGTGTAAGATCAATACATCCTCCACTTGTACCCGTTGTCTTGATAAATTCATAATGTACATTCAACAGCACTTATTACATCGGTACAATCATACCGGACACTCTTTTCTTTTCAGTTTCCGTTCTCAAATAGAACTGCTGCTTTCATTTACTAATTATTTCCATTCACCTCTATTTTTGCTGCATAGGGAACAGTTAAAAAGTCGTGATGCTACCTTATCTAGACTTGTGAAGCGAGCCACGCGACATACTGTTGATCCTGCTTTACTTAGTAGCAACGTTGTAGCAATGTCAGTGGGATTTTGAAGGAGGTTTCCTTACTTCTGGAACAAAACCCGGATGTTCTGGTATCACCATGGCTCTCTTATTTCGATCCATGTTAAGCTGCTGTCAATAAAACACTTCCTTCATAGGTGTTTCACATTAAAAGCCCTCCCAACAGCTCAAAGTGCATTCGTCCTCCCTTTCCTGCTAGGCTGTTAAAATGAAACATTTGCAGGAAGGGGTAGCTTTCATTGAAGGTAGCATAACATCAGTTAATATAAAACACCCCCAGCAAAGTGGAACCAAATAGAAATTAATTGTATGTAGTATGACAGGACTGTTGTTGTACTTGTAGAATTAATGATGTGGAAATGTGCAGTATATTGTACAGGGACTATAGTTTTGTCATGCATCTTGAATGACGTAATGCTGTCTAAAGAATTCTATTACTCTTTGTCCCTCCCTGTCTTTCTGCAGTGTATTCTGTCTCAGCCTAAGTTCTGGGCTGTAGAGGTCACAGCTCTTTGCCTCAGGACCAAACTGGAAAAGGGGAGCTCCCGATGTGTTGAGAGGGCCATGATGCAAACCCAGGTAAGGAGATATATGTGTGTGTGGGGGTGTATATATATATATATATATATATATATATATATATATATATATATATATATATATATTCATTAAAAGTCAAAGCATCAGGGGTACATGTTAGGATCTGTCTTTTCTGCTTATGAATTAAAGTGCTTCTCTATAAAAGACAGTAAATGTCTTAATTAGTCAAGGAAAAAGGGAAAAGGTAGACAGACCTTTGACCCACAGGTCTCTAAGTCTACAAGCACATCTTCATTTTATGTTTTCGTGTTATAACGAAATATGAACCGTCACAGTAAACGTGTGGCTGAGCTTGGTTTATGTTTGAAAGGAACTGTAACAAGCACTTTAAGTCATAATATTGGTAGTTTGCAGTCACAGAAAGGTGGTCCAGCGGCCCAACATCATTTATCTGCCTTACCAATTAGCCGCCATGTTCTTTTAATTCTCCACTAATTGTCTTACGTTAGCTAACCTTGTGCCACTTGGTGTCTCAGTCTGCTCAGTGACGCATAAACCTAGCTAAGCTACATGTAGCTATGACAACAACAGACATAAAATGAAGATGTGTAAAATGTCATATTTTAATATTTAAAGAGGTAATCAAGCGTCCATCATAGGCTTGAGCCTGCCACCTCGGCTTAGCGAGGAAAACATTGAACTTGTCAGCGTATCCTTCTAGTCAAGTCGCGCTCTTCCATTTCATTGGATTAATGCACACTTCTTGCTTTTATTCTCAACGCACCAAGTGTCAATCAATCCCAGAATGCTGTTTGTCGCTGCAAGCTTTAGTTTTATCCATAGTGCATGTGCTGTTTGTTAAATTATGTTCCATGAGTAATCGTACCTGCACACGTTTCAGCCTTACTTCACGGAACAAGACTACCAGTGAGTCCGTTACCAAAGAGCTGCGGTGCTCGACTCGGCTCACGTGCAGCTCCAAATGTCATTTTGGATTTTGATCCAGTAACATGTTTGAAAGAGCGAACACAAATGTTGTTATGGGATTGTCAAAAAGCTGGCACTCACTTTTCCCATACTACACATTCATATTCTGTACCCTTGTGTATTAGCATGTTCATTGTGTGTTTACTACAGGTTTACCTGAATTCCTAAAATGGCATACCGTGTTTGGATTGTGCCAATAGAGTGCTGCAGGAATGAGTCCTAAAACTCGGAAATAAGTTTGCATCAAAATCAATGGGTTTTTGGTTAGATGTCTAAAATAAGGTCTGCAGTTAACACAAATGCGTCAGTAGATACCCCCCCACTCGTGAATTTTGAAGCTTTTACGTGTCTTTAAAAAAGGCGGTTGCTAACAAGCAGCTAAATGAGACTACAGAGGTTGTCGCGGACATTAAACACGGAAAGTCATCTACTCACTAGTCCACCTTTACAGCCTCGTTGTGTTTATACTCTATATCTATCTGTCTATATATCTATATCTATCTATGTTCTCTTCAAAGTGAAGCTTAGCGGTGGTGACGTTGAAGTAATGCGACCGTGCTGTAGTTCCTTTATAGCCTAACGTTAGCTTTTTACTTCTGACGATTCCATTTCCGCTTCAAGAATCATAAAAGTGGTGTTCATTAGTGAAGATTGTCTTGCTGAACAGAATGTTTAAGTATCATAAACTTTTGTTTTGCCACAGAGCTTATTTTCTGCAATAATCCAAAATCCCATTGGCTTTTTGTTTGGGGGAACCAGGGCGATGCTAACTTCCGGGTTGGCTTTCAAAAATACGTCATCCCTGCAGCACTCTATACCATTTTGACAAAACAGGTGCAGTTAGGTACGTGTTAATCCCAGTGAACAACCAACAAACGGCTTGTCACAGAGGCTTTCCTCTCACACAGCAGTCAAGCACGGTTATGCAAGCTAAAACAAGATTTGTGGGTTAACGCTGTACGTTTCTGGCCTTGTCACACTCACCCTCACCGACTGTGGCCCGATGTCACTATGTGACAGAAATATGGCTATATGGCTGAAAGGGACATCAGAAGAAACCTTGTCAGAAAGCTCTCGCTTTTTTAATCTTGCCGGCTTATCTCTGTGGAGAGGATGTTAAACTGCTGCAAGTGCAATGAGAGAAGGAACTAGAGAGGGCAAAGAAGCATCTGTTTCTTCCTCCTGTCATTTATTGACTTAATTTTTTACAGGGAATTGTGGTCCCATTTGTATGAAAGAATCTGTAAACTCCTGCTATGGAAGGAGGCAGTAACAACTGCGGGCAATTTAACAAGGCAGCCTCACAATATTAGACATGTGCAGTACCAGTTGATAAGAGGGGACTGGTATCGTATCTATCATATTCTAATCACATCTCAGTTGGTGAAAGAGAGTGTTCCAAAGTCATTTCGTGAACAAAATCCCAGTGTGATGAAATGCAGTATTGGTCTGCAGCATGCAATGCATATTGTGGACTGACCTAGCTGTCGAATTTCACCCCGTTTTCCTTCTCCAGGCAGTAGTCGACCACTTTGAAGACAAGAACTGTCCCGTGACCGAGCGGCTCAAGGTCTTCTACTGCTGCCAAGCCCCGCCCAGGTGGGCTGTCCAGGTAGCGAACACTTCATTTCACGATCACATTCCAAATTTTGAGTGTTTCATTTCATCTTAATAAACCAAGAGGAAAACGTATATACAATGACAAGCTCTCAATTCACATCTCTGTGAATCTGTAGCCATCAGATGTGGTGGAATGAATGAATGAATGAATGAATGAATGAATGATGAAGAGGTGTGTGCAAAGACCATATACCGCTATTCTCACTGTGTCAGGTGCAAACAAAAGAGCGTAGTGTAGCAAAACCTTCGCGCCTGTTGCCAGAAGAACTCGATTGAACCCAGCCTTCCGATATCGAACCGCTCAGAATTACACAAGAAGACTTAAAGTCTCCAGTCACGCTAGCAGCTCTGAGAATCCGCACTTTCACCTGTGCTTCGAGCTAAACGCTAACATCAACACGCTAACATGTAATAACATTATTATGTAATAACATTATTCTGTAATAACATTATAAAGAGTCGGTCTAGACCTGCTCTATTTTGTAAAGTGTCATGAGATGACTTTGTTGTGATTTGGCGCTATATAAATAAAATTGAATTGAATTGAGTTGAATTGAATTAACATGCTGATAATGACAATGGTAACGTGCTGATGTTTATGAGGTTAGCATGTTAACATTTGCTAATTGGCACTGAACGCAAAGTACAGCTGAGCGGGAATGTTTGTAGCTTAGCAAGTATTTGATCATAAAACCAGAGTACTGGGCTGGTTGACGTTTTGGGAACGCGAGCGTCTGTACCGAATTCCATGACAAAACGATCAACTATCAGCGTCAACCCCAACGTTGCTTTAGATGAGAAGTCGGGGCATCGGCAGCGTCATTGGCATACATCAACTGGGAGCAATGAATGAATCCATCTTGCAGGTGTTGAAATACTTCACCGGAGGTTTGTGCGCAGGATGTCTCATAATCGCATTGGCAGATTACATTTTTACACCCTTTTACTGGTAGGACATAGGGACAGCTATAGCATCGGTATATTGTTGATTCTGTCCCAACACTTTTGTACTGTGGGTAACATGAACTTTGCGAGGGTTAGCGGTTAGCGATGGCGAGGCTTTACGCTTTTCTGCACACGTCCATTTTCTCCTCTCCTCAGGTGTTGACGAGCTCTTTGGCAGGTCATAGCCAGTGCGTTTCACGTAGCTCTTTTTCCATTTAGAAATGTACAGAATGAAGCCCACTGTGTGATGATGTGATTTTATTCTGCAGTTGGTGCTCTCCCCCTTTTTTGTCTGCATTTCTAATGGAACTGCAGCTCACTGTGGAACTTCGGCGCCTCTCTCATAGTTCAAATCCTCTTGACCCTCTCAAGAACACTGTAAATATTCAGTTATTTCCCCACTTCTTGAGGGAGTAATGAGAGCACATTACTATACTGGTGTCAAGACACTGACGAATTGCAGTTAAAAATTGACATACTCTCTGTGAGCAGGTTGAAAACTCTGTCTCCAGCTGTTGCGATGCAGAATGCTAAAAGCTAACTGGTAAAAAGCCAGTGTCCTCACCAGTGAGGAAGACATGAATAATGCTGTCCAGATTTTTACTAGTTTACTTGCTCCCACGCTATGGATGCCCTCTTTCTAATGTCCCCTATGAACCCGCAAAATAAAGTAGTTACCCAATGCAACGCTTACTCTTGGCCTTTGATGTAATGCTCGGTCCCTGATGTAGAAAGTGAGGCGTGGCTTTTGTTGAATTGGTTTTGGGAAGGCAATAAATAAAGACGCAGCCCTCCAAACTCTTTAGATACTGAGTATTTCTCTCGCTGGAGCTTTTTGCACGCCGCTTCAACATGTGGAGAAACCCAAAGCTCAACACACCTACCTACTGTGAGTAGTTACGGTCTCTAAGCTTTGATTGGACGATTCTAGTCTGAGTCTGGCCAGCTTTTCAGTTAGAAAAAAATTTCATTTTCAGAGGGAAGGAGACGTCACCCAGGTGGCATGTAATAACTGATAACAGCAATAAAGCTGGAACTGAAGAGTCCCTATTGCCGCCTGAGGACTTGAAAGGGGGTTGATGCGGAGGATTGCAGCATGTGCTGTGATGCATTTTCTCCACGCTGGAGAACCTTGGCCTGCCTGTAACAAAGTACTGAAGGCCCTTATTTAGGGCTAGGGGGAGGGTTTCTGTTTGTGTGTGTGTATGTGTGTGTGTGTGTGTGTGTGTGTGTGTGTGTGTGTGTGTGTGTGTGTGTGCGTGTGCGTGTGCGGGTGTGGTTTTGATGAGAAACCATTTCATTTGTTATGCCGTTGTGTGAGGGCAATCTTCATACTTTACATGCTGTAACTACACATCGCTCACAGTATATTTTATATCACTGCTGACCATTTCCTAACGCATGCAGTAAATTTTACAACTGACTTCCCACCTTTCAGGCAGCCATTGGTTTTCACTCATTTCACAGTGGTATAAAAATCAACTTTTAAACATATAGTACTGTAGATATTTTTAGTCATGTGTCTCCAGATATATCTCACAAAATATTTGATGGATTGCCATGAAATCCAAAAGACTTTGGTGATCCCCCGATATTTCTTCTAGTGCCATCAGCAGGTCAAAGTTTTGCTGCTAGCATGGTCGTAGCATCTTAGCCTTGTTCTCTCCGCCTCCTACAGAAACAGCTGGCCAGCCTGCTGACGGACCTCGGCTGCACCAGTTCAGCTCTGCTCATTTACGAAAAGCTGGAGCTGTGGGAGGATGCAGTTATCTGCTATGAGAGGCTGGGCCAACATGGCAAGGTATACCAGCAATGTCACACACACGCACACAGAAAGACGGACCAGATCCAGCAGGAGCAGTACAAGTAAACCCTCATCATCTGTCAATGGACACATATTTTGTCCAGATGTAATGACGTGTTTCTTGTGCTTCGTCTGCTTCACTAAACACACTCCGACTTTGGTTATTCTGTAATATTTGTATTACATGTATAGTAATATGTATAGTATGGCGGGCGGGCGGGCGGGCGGGCGGGCAGGCGGGCAGGCAGGCAGGCACGCACACAGTTGGATCTCTGCCCTGTGGGAGGTCTTGCTGCCTCCTCAGTGTTGGAGCTGAGGGACCATTTAATACCCAGCACTTCTTGGTCTAGACAAGGCCATTTTTCACGCTGGATGTGCTGCTCTCACTATACACACACACACACACATACATAAATACATATGCATGCAGACTCTGAGCAAGAAGAAACTCACAGAGGAGTTAATCTGGCTCTTCATGCGGCTGAACCAGCTACTGTATGCTCCTTGGATTTTGTCACTCCTCCAATCGTTGTTTGTCTTACTTCTATTTGGGGGACAATCATGCCCCAAGTTTTGAACCGACAGTCGGCATAATGCTCTTTGGGAGAATGTACGAAGTATAATGTCGCCGTGGATCCAGTGAGTAATGCTGTGGGCTACTTTTTTTAGCCTATATATGTTTACATTTAGGCAAAGAGCCACCATTCGGAAAACGATTCTCAGGCATTTTCAGTATAACCAGAGAGACATTGAGAAGATTTGGCAAATGTTGCAAATAAAAACCCGGGCATTTATTGGGATGCAATACATCGTTGTGTTGTAGCCCGTTCCTGTGCCTTGTGGTGAAAATATATATGAAAACTCAATTCCAGCACCACCAGATGACGGCCATGTTTCTCCTCCTAGTATTTGATCCATGTGGTGAACTGGAAATTAATGAGACTTTTCAGTGATTTCACGACTGTCTGGTTCAGTCTTGTGTGAGATTTATTTCCCCCACGTCAGCACTGAAAACAGCACAAACTAGCACACAAAAAGGAGGACCAACCCTTAAATGCATAGCTCGGGTCTTTGGCAACCTGGGACTATATGAAACCCTGTCTAATTCATACATTTCATTCATTTGAGCAGTCCGCTCCCTGTTGATTGCGCTTTGTGATTTCTGTGCTGACTAAATTGGGTTTGGTAGGAGCCAGTCTGTGAGAAGTTGCAGCAGGCCATGTGTAAGATAGCACAGTGTGAGACACTGTGTGCACACAAAAGAGAAACCACTGAGCTGAATATGATATATAGATTAAATATGAGACGGCAATGAGCAAAGCCACAATCACACATTTGGTGCCGTTTTGATTTTGTGTTGCAGTATCCTGCCCCCTTTTGACTGGGGATGATTGCAGTTGTTCAGGACGAAGTGAATCTTATTTAAAATCTGCACTCAGCGGCCACCTTTTGGTATACTGGTACACCTGCTTGCTAATGCAAAAATATCTAATTGGCAGAGATTTTGCATCATGAATGTTGCAGCCAACAAATCCGCAGCAACCGTGCGGTGCCGTAATGTCAACATGGAGCCGAGTCTCTTTAGGAGACGTTTCCAGCACCATGTCGAATCCATGCCACCAAAGACTGCAGGTTGTTCTGAAGGGGTCTTGTCCAGAACTATAAAGGTGTAAGAAAGCTAACACTCTCTGCTCATGTGACGTATATGAACCTGTTGCATATCTGCCTCGTGTCCGTTATAAACCATCTTTTCTGTCTCTTTGGCGCCGGCTAACCGTCCACACCATGAAACTGGACAACGGGGCCGAACGTTTCGCTACCCACATCCCCATTGTGCGGGCAGGAATCGTACAAATGTCCAGTTTATTGTGTTTTTATCATGTGCGCAGTATGCACAGGAAGTATGAATACATTCAGGAATAAATGTATGCGCGCACACAAGCTCAGGGAATATAGTATGCATAAGTATTCATCTAGGTCACTAAACACGGGGCTCAGCAGCTCCCTGTGTTTGCATACAAATACAGTCATTAAGTGCAAATGTGCAGACATCGTGTGTGTGTGTGTGTGTGTGTGTGTGTGTGTGTGTGTGTGTGTGTGTGTGTGTGTGTGTGTGTGTGTGTGTGTGTGTGTGTGTGTGTGTGTGTGTGTGTGTGTGTGTGTGTGTGTGTGTGTGTGTGTGTCACTGACCTGAATGTCTCAACTCCTCCTGTCCATCCAGAACCCTCCTCAGTGGGACTCCTGCAGGCTGCCAGGCCTCCTTTTTAAATCAAATACAAATGCAACCTGCTTCCTCTGTCCAACTTGATTACTCAGGTGCTTTTGGCCAATAATACATATAAATAAATATTTATAAAAAGAAATAATAAATAAATGATGTAGTCCAACATAACGCAGTCCATTTGTATGGAGTGGGTTGGTCTCTGTCCAATGCTGCTTCTCTCTTCATGACTAGACTGTCACTCTTCGACTGCAGAGTAATGCAAGGTAGCATGTAAATGATATAAGCGATAACGTAAGAAGTTGAAGAACCATTGCTTATTTGGTAGGTTTTTTCTGTAGCTAATGTTTTTTTTTTTTTAATTGGGAATAGTCTTTTAATAATGGAAAAGGGTAAACTTTCATTTGCATTTTATGTAGCGCCAAATCACAACAAAAGTCATCTCATGACACTTTACAAATAGAGCAGGTCTAGACCGACACTTTATAATGTTACTACAGAGGCCCAACAGTTCCCACCATGAGCGAGCACTTTGATGACAGTGGCAAGGAGAAACTTCCTTTGCACATAGTGAAAGACAATCACATGTGTCATGCGCCTGATTTATTTCAAATTTTTTTAAAATATTAGAATATTACAGTTTTAATATTACACCATGAACAAATCACTTGCTTCTGTGCTCGTGGTCTTTATTTTTGCACTACATTTAATTGACGCCCAAGACATCCTGCTAACTCAGCAGGGATCGGGACCGAAAAACGGCCCTGTATTAATACAACGCAAGGTGCTGGTGAAACGTCGGAGGGCATCCAAAGGTTGCTTATACTCTTAACCCGCCCCCCCCGCATTCCACTGGGAACAGCTGCGTCGCGTTCACTCTCGACAATGCTTGAAAGGGGGCTAATGCTACCACTGTCCGCTGGATGTTGCTGCGTCACGCTCCGGGTGCGCCTGGATGTGACTCGTTTCGCCGTCACTCTTCGGTTGCAGTTCATTTATGATCAACGTGGCAGCAGACGTGTTTGCTTAATAGTGCATAAGGAACGCTGTAGCACCCTTCATCTCGTTCCGTCAAGTCAATAACTAATGACACGCATCAATAAATGTCAAATTGGTGTCAGCTGCATGCAGCCGACATTGGGAGTTGCGCACTGTGAACTTTGAATTTAGACAGATCAAATATCTAATCTCTTCCAAGTCTGAACGGTAGTTTGACTTTCAAACACAAAAGTGATTGCAGAACGGTGCATCTAATACAATCTGTTCAGGGTTGTGTGATTTAGATAAGAGCGCTAGGGTTTCCTGTGTCCAGGCAGGGATAGGCTCTTGGCCCAGCGTCAGCCCCCCCTTCTCCCTCGCCAGCAGGAGGACTCGGCAAAGGAATGCAGTGAAACTCTGTCAGCTTTTGTCAGGCCCTCAGCGTTTCAGTGGTTGGACTGGCGCACTTCCCAGTCTAAATCGAGATACAGGGATTTGGAAAGAGAAAACAACCTGTTCATTGTCCCGCGCCCTCACAACTGTGTGAGCCTCAGCTCGTCCAAGAGCGATCCGGGGCAACGAGTCCACAGGTGATGTGACGGTCACTTTGCTTGTAATATAATCCCGTTTTTTGTCTGTTCTCAAGTCCCTTCTGTTCTAAGGTCATTGCAGTCTTTCTTCATGTTCTTTCTGGACACTTGCTACTGCCACGCTACATCCCATGCCCTCCCAGTTCTTCACATCTTTCCCTTCGTCCCTCACTTCTGTCACCTGACAATGACTGCTCTCCTTCCTCCCCTGTCTCCTCCTCCTCCTCCTCCTCCTCCTCCTCCTCCACTGATCCTTCCCTCTCGCTTTTACCGTCCCATCTGCTCAGGCCGAGGAGATCGTTCGCAGGGAGCTGGAGAAGAAGGAGACGCCCAGCCTGTACTGCCTACTGGGAGACATATTGAGGGACCATCAGTACTACGACCGGGCGTGGGAGCTGTCAGGCCAACGCAGCGGAAGGGCCATGCGCTCCAAAGCCCTGCTGCACCTCCACAACAAGGAGCTCCAGCAGTGCGTCGACTGCTTCGAGCGGTCACTCAAAATCAACGCCCTGCAGGTACAAGCGGAGTACTGACGTTGCTGGAAGTTTCATTTGATGGGAATGAAATGCCAGGGTAGGGTATTAAGTTTATACAGTATAATGAGTGGAGACGATCCTTGATTCTACCTGGTACACATAAACAAATGTTAGCTTACTGTGGGGGATATTGCCTTGGCTAGAAATATCTACTAACTTTATCAGTTAGCTACCCAATAACGTGACAGAAACCATCCATCCATCAATTTTCTGCCACTTATCCAGGTCCGGGTTGCTTTGACGTCAGGCCAAGCTACTTCCACAAGCTCCTCCTAGAGGATCCCAAAGGCATTCCCAGGCCGGACTCGATACATAATCCCCCACTAAGGATCCTGGGTCCACCCCAGGGTCCCGCTTGCTTCTGCCTCAGCAGCTCTTCTAAATGTGATGAAGTGATGGTTCTCATGCTAGCTTCGTCCGCAGCCTGGAGTCGAACCCCCCCTCTCCCTCTTAAGAGTGAGCCCAGACACCCCGCAAAAGGAATCTAAATCCATCCTTTTTTTTTTTTGGTCGTTACCCAAAGCTCATGGTTATACTTTAGGTGAGGTTTGAACCCGGATCAACTGATCGAGAAAACAAACTGAGTTTCCATTTACCAGACTGAAACCAGTTTGGATCAGTGAAACCAAATTGCAAACACCACATTTGTAGTTGAACGAGCTGTCCCCAGACGGATCGGCACAAAATCATGGAACAGACTTTTATGGTTTCCAGACAATAGAGCCCCATGAATTTGATGTTCTGCTGACTTTTCAACCAGCACCGCCACGAGGTTGTTGGTGTTGAGTAGAACATCTCGACAGCTCCTGGATGGATTGCCTTGGAATTACTTTGGTTCATGACTAAATACATGCAAAAACTAATGACATTGTTGTCCGTTGTACTTTGTGTTTATTGCTAACGAGCAAATGGTAACATTGCTAACACCATAGACTAACATGGTGTTAGTGGGAACACAGTAAACATTGTGCCTGTGTAATGGGTATGAAATGTTGGCTGTGGACTTTCGTGAAATCTAAATACATTTTGTGTGTGTGTGTGTTTGGATAGCTCGGTGTGTGGTTTTCCCTCGGCTGTGCCTACTTTGCCCTGGAGGGCTATGAGGGAGCTGCCAAGGCTTTCCAGAGGTGTGTGGGACTCGAGCCAGATGTAAGTGCCTACATAAACACACACACACACACACACACACACACATACACACATCATAAGGTGGAAAACAGGTTGTACAAGCAGGCAGCGTCTCTCACTTTGACGCGTTCCTTCAACCACCGTCTTTGTCTACGACACACACATGTTCTATTATTATTATAAGGGTACCTGTACCTACCCCCACCTGTTTTTCCCTCCTCCTTTCAGAACGCAGAAGCGTGGAGCAACCTCTCTACGGCCTACGTTCGTCTCCAAAAGAAGTGAGTGTGGTGTGTATTGGAAGCGTTCTCGGATCGTGTTAACTTGTTTGCACTGGGACTAAAGAGTGTGTCGGGTAATAGAATGGATTGAGTTTTGTTGAATAGGGTTTTCCAATATCCACAGCAAAACCACATGGAAATCGCTCCATTCGTTTCCAAGGTAAGTTGTCACGGAAATAAAATTCGACCTTATGGTGGTAATAAAGGAAAAGCCGGGGAGTCACCTACAGTATTAGAGTTCATCCTCTGCAGACCTTGAATGTCTGAAGAAGAGTTTACGGCAGTTTGTCCAGCAGTTGTTTAAATTACTGACATTTAGTTCCACAAAAATGCTGCCATTTACTCTTCATGTATTGGATCTACATTCACTGGTCACCTACCCCAGTTACACCTTTTTTATTTGTAGGTAGAGAACAGCAACAGAAGTTTTTCTTGTGGCATCATCTCCAGAGGTTCTGATCATTGTCAACACGATGTCTCACGCAGTCGCTGCAGATTTGTCAGCCGCGCGTTCACCCATAGACTGTATATAAAGATGGACGACATGACGGCTCCCCAAAGTTGAAGCCAAAACGTCTCGATCGTGGCTGGCTGCAGTGTAGGTCATAAGCCCCGCCCCCCCTCCATGTTAGCGGATGGAACATGGGCCGAACTAAAAAAATCAAAGTACACGTCAAATGTACATACATTTTTCCCAAAGATGGTTTCTGTCATTTTAGGTAGTTCTTATCACGCTTCTTCTTACGTCCCGTATCCGGGAGAGTTTGGCTTCATTTTTGTACAGTGGGAAGAAGTGGAGACCATCTTTACACACAGTCTATGGTTCTACCACATCCCAAAGATTGAGACTGAATGAGATCTGGTGACTCTGGAGGCCATTGGAGTGTATTGAAAGCCCCTGAAAACTTGGTTTAACGTATTATCGCGTGATCAGATTGGACAGACAGCGCTGGCAACATAAGCAAACAACTCCCCAACTGTCTTCACTTTGTATTCAAATGTGGGTAATGTTCCCCAGCTGAGCACCTCCCAAAACAACAACTATAGAAATCTGTCATGTGAAATAACCAAAGCTGTTTACATGAACTCTCTTGCTCGTTGTAAGAAGCGGGTTGAGAAAATCCGTTTTCAGAGCCTTTAACTCACTGCCATGTTGGTGGAAGCAGCTTGAGACGACTTGTGTGCTGCTGTAGAGGATTGGTAGACTGTGGCGGTGAAAGGGAATGCACAACACTCAGGTAGACTGTGGCATTTAAACCATGCTCAGTTGCTATAATAAATGGCAAATATTCCTGACATCATTACACCAGCAGCAGCAGCATGGACGGTTGACACAAGGTAGGATGGATCCACGTAAAGAAACGCGCTGCAAATACGGAAAGAAAGCACAACAAAGTGAACAAACGCCGCTAAAACAGGTAATCCTCGTGAGGGCTCCAAATCAGAGCAGCGATTTCTTTGTGACTCTAGCTGTGGAAAGACGGGTTCGTGGTTCACACAGACATGGCCTCTCGTGGGCTGCGTTTTATTTTCCTAGCAGAGAAAGCTGCGACAGTGCAGAGGTGTCCAGTGAATCCCGAGTGTCTCTGAGCCTTTTGTTCACGTCAGGCGCGTGTGCTTTCAGGCCTGAAATTGAAAAGCAAAGCAGCTTCTATTAATACCTGGTTAGCGCCACTGCCAATTCAGCTGAAGCACTTTTTACCCAACTTTGTAACTAGTGTGTGTGTGTGTGTGTGTGTGTGTGTGTGTGTGTGTGTGTGTGTGTGTGTGTGTGTGTGTGTGTGTGTGTGTGTGTGTGGAGGCGGCACCAGCATTGTATCTTCTCAATCAACCATCACCATGTTGAAATGGATATCATTGTAACTGCTGTTAGCGGATTTGGCACATTATTCACACCTTTTTAGTGTGCTCATTCGCTGCTAACCCTTCTTCTCGCCTTCTGTCTCTTCCTGCCACACTCACTTGCAGAAACAAAGCCTTTCTCACCCTGCAGGAGGCCCTCAAGTGTAACTACGAACACTGGCAGATCTGGGAGAACTTCATCAACGTGAGCACCGACATCGGGGACTTTGCCGAAGTCATCAAGGCCTACCACCGCCTGATGGACCTCAGGGAAAACTACAAGGACACCCAGGTAAAGGGGACTGCACCTAGCGTCGTCTTAGGTGGCATTATTACCTCTAGCTCTCTGACAGCATGTAGTGTAAGGTGATAAATGTGTCGTACAGTTGTGACTCTCAGAAGTAATCCCTGGAGTGCCACACGCAAGAACGTTGAGAAGGAACAGCGAGTACAATGTTGAGATTTACAAAATAAAATGAGCTGGTGTTTTCGTTTCGCCCACCAGACCCCATATACAGAGCTCTAAATGGGTGAATGAATGTTTCTTTTCAACAGGGATGTTAAAGTTCAAAAAAAAAGATTCAATTAATCACTCACATTTTAGCTCATACCCACTCCACAAGTTCAGACACACATGGCTTGAGTTTTGTTAGATGCGGTTTTGAGTTTCTTGGGCTTTTTTCAAATTTTTTTATGCTAAAGTACCACACCTGGTAAGCTAACTGCTAACGGTCAGTGATGCGATAGTGCAGTGTCAGTCACAGTAGCTCGTCAAGCTAGCCGTCCTGCTAGCTTCGAGTCAGCCTATCCCCACGATGCAGTTGGCAACTTGTCTATTTGTACTGCAGAAGAAGGTAAAATCCCATAACATAACGGCCCTTGGAAAACTCCCTCCAAAATATGACGTCATGTCTGTTATGAATATTCATGCGCAGCTCAATGCCACTGTAATTATTAGACAATTATTTTCATAAATTGATGCCTACTGAAATTAGTCAATAAAGCCCTCTTAGGGTGTAAGAATCTTTAGTTATATATATATATATGTGTGTGTGTGTGTGTGTGTGTGTGTGTGTGTGTGTGTGTGTATATATATAAATATATATATGCACAGTGCTTAACAAATGTATTAGACCCCCCACCCAGTGTAAGGTGTTTGCCCCCGCTGCCCTAAATGAACAGTGTTGCTGATGACCAGAATATTTGATGTTTCTGTAATGGTTAATCCACCAGTGTGTGCAAGCCAAGCTCTTTAATCAAAATGATATCTTTAATGCTAAAATATAATTATTGTTGTTATCCATGAATTCTCAAATTTACTGTTTTACAAAAAAGCAGAAACAAAATAGTACAGCACATTATTATTTTTTGATTGAGATGCCAGATTACAGTTATTTACTTGCATTCCTGAACAGAAACATTTGTTTTGTGGTTGCGAGAATACAAGCTGTTATCAGGGCCAAAGGAGGTCGTAAAAAATATTAAGGTTTTTGGTTAATATATGTGAATAAGGACTATTTGGTTGTTCCAGTTTGTTATTTGCCTAATAAATAACAATACAAGTTTTAGGTTGAAACAAGTTTTTGACAGATTTCTAAAATATTTGTGTTTGGTCATTTTTATGACAGGTGGTCTAATAAATTTGTTAAGCACTGTATGTGTGTGTGTATATGTATGTATATATATATATATATATATATATATATATATGCATTGAATTCATTATCTGTGAAGAAGACAACTGAGTTTTTATTTTTGAAGCTTACATCTTTTCTTTATTTTTTATAAAGCCAGGCTGCTTTGACTGTTAAAGCTTGAAATGTATGATGGTGAAATAAAAAGAAAATCATAATCCGTCATAATAATATGTCTGATACATTGCAATATCCACAGGAACTCAGTCTATTCAGAATTGCATACAAATTGCTAGTTTAACGTCCTGCAGGTGTTAAGTTCACTATTTAGGTTAATCGCACAGTTAATTGTTCTGTGCTGTTATTGTTTTTTTTTTATTCAATGAATGTGGGTGGTGCACTAGATAACATTGTAACAGCTCATACAGCCAATAACAGTCAGCCGGTAATACTTATACTAGCAGATTAGCTTGTTAGTGATAGCGCTAACGGCTTTAATAGCTTTGCTGTGTATTTGTCTTTGCTGCACTGAGTTTTGCAAATTTTCCAGGAACAGTTATGCTATGGGTGATAGATGCTCCGAGTTGACGGTCGGGACAGGGTGTTCAAATAAAGCTCAGCTGGCTTGTCCACCTCGGCCTGCTAGTGTTGCAGCGCTGTTGTCCTTTCAGTCCAAAGAGTGCGTGTGCGTGTGGAAAAAACATTTGGCTGTCGCTCTGATGCTACTTATCATTCGCAAGCATTCAACTCGACAACGGGCCAAAACGCAACTAGTTTGTTGTCTGGTTGAAGTGCTCTCTGCCAGCTGGTGTCTGTGCTCGGCCAAAGATGAGATCATTTCATAGTTCCAACTGCTGATAGGCCTCTTCTCTCTCTAGCTGATTGTCAGTTTCCGGTGTCACATTCTCTCAGTTAATCTTTCATTGATATATCAATAATTTAAGCTCGTAAACCTGTTGAACGAGGACCTCCAGTATTTGAATCAAGTAGCTTGTGAAAAATAAGGTGCGTCAGATGTATTATTCCAATGTTCAAGGAAAAACAAGCTTCGTCACCGTTTCCCGTCTTCTACAGTCCACGTGCCGCCGAATACTGGCCTCCTGCCTTTTGTAAATAAAGATTGAAATGAGGTGATATGAAAAGGATGAAACCTGCCACACTTTTAGGTTTTTTTAGAACATCAAAATATTAAAAGTGGTTTTAGTGATGCATCAGGGTGCTGCTGTCATCACTGAAGATTCTCCCATTTTCTACTCCCCCCTTACGTCTAGCTTTGTGTGAGGCGAAATAGGTGATTTGTTCTCCAGTCACATGAGGGATACCCAGCTTGTAAAACCATGTCAAAATTCAAACCAACTGTTTAATTTGCACTACAGGAAAGAATGATCTATTTTCATTGTCGTCACATATGCAGAGTCATTTTGAAGGAAAGGCCTCTTTTGAGCACGTCTCAGTAATTGCGCACCCACCAATGCATTCTAAGTAGAAAATTAGCAATTGACTTTGAATAAACAAACCAAAACAGCCAGCGGTAGCATTCTCAGGATTATTAATTCTCTTCTTCAGCCCTGTAATAATTTTAGTCTGGTAGTTTTGAGCAATTAACTTAAAAGATGACATCTTTCAGCCCAGTGAGTCTGATTGAAATCACAACTCTGGCTCAGAAAAACATACTATGTTCTCGGGCCAAATACTGAAACTACCTTCAAATTCACCTTTTTAGAGGGTAATTGCAAAAGGTGTTACGTAACGTTTTTTTCCTTTTTGTTGTATTCCCGTTTTGTCTTTCTCGTTTTAGGCAACTTTTCATCGTCCATGTTAATTTATGCTGGTCGTGTCGCGATCAGTCACATCAATTAGGCTGCAAGATGTAAAAGCTCACAAGTTGCAAAGGTCAGCAGCAGCCTCCATGCTCCAAGTAGATCACTTGGTAAATGGAATTTGGCTTTGCTCTGTTTTCCTCCTCCTCATCTTTTAAACCCCCTTTAAACGTATGGCAGATGTCTTTGGTCATAATTAAAATTAAAAGTCCAAATGGAAAATTAGAAGAGATACAATTTTTATTTTACTACACTGATCGTTTAAAAATGTAAAGTAACAATGAAAAAAGTGAAAGTTAAAAGCTTAAATGGAAATGCTCAAACAAAAGCTTAGATTGTGAAGATGACATGGAAACAGAAAATAGAAGCATAAAATATGAAACTCAATAATAATAACTTAAATTAAAAGCTTAATTAGACTTTGAATTTCATCTTTTCCATTTGACATTTTTTTCTGTCCCCACACAAAAAGTCCCTCCTCCTCATTTACATACAGCTTGAAAACCCAAATGTCAAATACCAAATGGAAAAGATTAAATTTAAAATGTCTACAGGCAAATGCCAAAAGGAAAATTGAAAAGATAAAAAGCGTCAAATGGTAAAGTGCAAATGCAAAAAAAAAGATTAACCTGGCTTTTTGTATTTGATTTTTAATTTTAGTATTTCCATTTAAGTTTTTGCATTTTAAATTTCCCTTTTTTTATTGTCACTTTACATTTTGAAATTTACTTTTTAATATAAGCAT